>NW_027143941.1:0-44731 GCF_026170545.1 Melanerpes formicivorus
GATGGCAAATTGGATTTGGTGCTAGGTCTTTCCCTTTAGGTTTTACCCCAACAATGTTTTCATTAGTTTCGCTCACTCTCGAAATCAAGCATTTTACAGCAGGTTGGAGCAGCCTGTATCTCAGCACAGGAATAAGGCAGGGAAGAATTCTAAGGATCATTTTGACTGCCTCCAGAAGTTAGATCAGATGGCAAATTGGATTTGGTGCTAGGTCTTTCCCTTTAGGTTTTACCCCAACAATGTTTTCATTAGTTTCGCTCACTCTCGAAATCAAGCATTTTACAGCAGGTTGGAGCAGCCTGTATCTCAGCACAGGAATAAGGTAGGGAAGAATTCTAAGGATCATTTTGACTGCCTCCAGAAGTTAGATCAGATGGCAAATTGTGCTAGGTCTTTCCCTTTAGGTTTTACCCCAACAATTGTTTTCATTAGTTTCGCTCACTCTCGAAATCAAGCATTTTACAGCAGGTTGGAGCAGCCTGTATCTCAGCACAGGAATAAGGGTAGGGAAGAATTCTAAGGATCATTTTGACTGCCTCCAGAAGTTAGATCAGATGGCAAATTGGATTTGGTGCTAGGTCTTTCCCTTTAGGTTTTACCCCAACAATGTTTTCATTAGTTTCGCTCACTCTCGAAATCAAGCATTTTACAGCAGGTTGGAGCAGCCTGTATCTCAGCACAGGAATAAGGTAGGGAAGAATTCTAAGGATCATTTTGACTGCCTCCAGAAGTTAGATCAGATGGCAAATTGGATTTGGTGCTAGGTCTTTCCCTTTAGGTTTTACCCCAACAATGTTTTCATTAGTTTCGCTCACTCTCGAAATCAAGCATTTTACAGCAGGTTGGAGCAGCCTGTATCTCAGCACAGGAATAAGGTAGGGAAGAATTCTAAGGATCATTTTGACTGCCTCCAGAAGTTAGATCAGATGGCAAATTGGATTTGGTGCTAGGTCTTTCCCTTTAGGTTTTACCCCAACAATGTTTTCATTAGTTTCGCTCACTCTCGAAATCAAGCATTTTACAGCAGGTTGGAGCAGCCTGTATCTCAGCACAGGAATAAGGTAGGGAAGAATTCTAAGGATCATTTTGACTGCCTCCAGAAGTTAGATCAGATGGCAAATTGGATTTGGTGCTAGGTCTTTCCCTTTAGGTTTTACCCCAACAATGTTTTCATTAGTTTCGCTCACTCTCGAAATCAAGCATTTTACAGCAGGTTGGAGCAGCCTGTATCTCAGCACAGGAATAAGGTAGGGAAGAATTCTAAGGATCATTTTGACTGCCTCCAGAAGTTAGATCAGATGGCAAATTGGATTTGGTGCTAGGTCTTTCCCTTTAGGTTTTACCCCAACAATGTTTTCATTAGTTTCGCTCACTCTCGAAATCAAGCATTTTACAGCAGGTTGGAGCAGCCTGTATCTCAGAACAGGAATAAGGTAGGGAAGAATTCTAAGGATCATTTTGACTGCCTCCAGAAGTTAGATCAGATGGCAAATTGGATTTGGTGCTAGGTCTTTCCCTTTAGGTTTTACCCCAACAATGTTTTCATTAGTTTCGCTCACTCTCGAAATCAAGCATTTTACAGCAGGTTGGAGCAGCCTGTATCTCAGCACAGGAATAAGGTAGGGAAGAATTCTAAGGCTCATTTTGACTGCCTCCAGAAGTTAGATCAGATGGCAAATTGGATTTGGTGCTAGGTCTTTCCCTTTAGGTTTTACCCCAACAATGTTTTCATTAGTTTCGCTCACTCTCGAAATCAAGCATTTTACAGCAGGTTGGAGCAGCCTGTATCTCAGCACAGGAATAAGGTAGGGAAGAATTCTAAGGCTCATTTTGACTGCCTCCAGAAGTTAGATCAGATGGCAAATTGGATTTGGTGCTAGGTCTTTCCCTTTAGGTTTTACCCCAACAATGTTTTCATTAGTTTCGCTCACTCTCGAAATCAAGCATTTTACAGCAGGTTGGAGCAGCCTGTATCTCAGCACAGGAATAAGGTAGGGAAGAATTCTAAGGCTCATTTTGACTGCCTCCAGAAGTTAGATCAGATGGCAAATTGGATTTGGTGCTAGGTCTTTCCCTTTAGGTTTTACCCCAACAATGTTTTCATTAGTTTCGCTCACTCTCGAAATCAAGCATTTTACAGCAGGTTGGAGCAGCCTGTATCTCAGCACAGGAATAAGGTAGGGAAGAATTCTAAGGCTCATTTTGACTGCCTCCAGAAGTTAGATCAGATGGCAAATTGGATTTGGTGCTAGGTCTTTCCCTTTAGGTTTTACCCCAACAATGTTTTCATTAGTTTCGCTCACTCTCGAAATCAAGCATTTTACAGCAGGTTGGAGCAGCCTGTATCTCAGCACAGGAATAAGGTAGGGAAGAATTCTAAGGATCATTTTGACTGCCTCCAGAAGTTAGATCAGATGGCAAATTGGATTTGGTGCTAGGTCTTTCCCTTTAGGGTTTTACCCCAACAATGTTTTCATTAGTTTCGCTCACTCTCGAAATCAAGCATTTTACAGCAGGTTGGAGCAGCCTGAATCTCAGCACAGGAATAAGGTAGGGAAGAATTCTAAGGATCATTTTGACTGCCTCCAGAAGTTAGATCAGATGGCAAATTGGATTTGGTGCTAGGTCTTTCCCTTTAGGTTTTACCCCAACAATGTTTTCATTAGTTTCGCTCACTCTCGAAATCAAGCATTTTACAGCAGGTTGGAGCAGCCTGTATCTCAGCACAGGAATAAGGTAGGGAAGAATTCTAAGGCTCATTTTGACTGCCTCCAGAAGTTAGATCAGATGGCAAATTGGATTTGGTGCTAGGTCTTTCCCTTTAGGTTTTACCCCAACAATGTTTTCATTAGTTTCGCTCACTCTCGAAATCAAGCATTTTACAGCAGGTTGGAGCAGCCTGTATCTCAGCACAGGAATAAGGTAGGGAAGAATTCAAATGCTCATTTTGACTGCCTCCAGAAGTTAGATCAGATGGCAAATTGGATTTGGTGCTAGGTCTTTCCCTTTAGGTTTTACCCCAACAATGTTTTCATTAGTTTCGCTCACTCTCGAAATCAAGCATTTTACAGCAGGTTGGAGCAGCCTGTATCTCAGCACAGGAATAAGGTAGGGAAGAATTCTAAGGCTCATTTTGACTGCCTCCAGAAGTTAGATCAGATGGCAAATTGGATTTGGTGCTAGGTCTTTCCCTTTAGGTTTTACCCCCAACAATGTTTTCATTAGTTTCGCTCACTCTCGAAATCAAGCATTTTACAGCAGGTTGGAGCAGCCTGTATCTCAGCACAGGAATAAGGTAGGGAAGAATTCTAAGGATCATTTTGACTGCCTCCAGAAGTTAGATCAGATGGCAAATTGGATTTGGTGCTAGGTCTTTCCCTTTAGGTTTTACCCCCAACAATGTTTTCATTAGTTTCGCTCACTCTCGAAATCAAGCATTTTACAGCAGGTTGGAGCAGCCTGTATCTCAGCACAGGAATAAGGTAGGGAAGAATTCTAAGGCTCATTTTGACTGCCTCCAGAAGTTAGATCAGATGGCAAATTGGATTTGGTGCTAGGTCTTTCCCTTTAGGTTTTACCCCAACAATGTTTTCATTAGTTTCGCTCACTCTCGAAATCAAGCATTTTACAGCAGGTTGGAGCAGCCTGTATCTCAGCACAGGAATAAGGTAGGGAAGAATTCTAAGGCTCATTTTGACTGCCTCCAGAAGTTAGATCAGATGGCAAATTGGATTTGGTGCTAGGTCTTTCCCTTTAGGTTTTACCCCAACAATGTTTTCATTAGTTTCGCTCACTCTCGAAATCAAGCATTTTACAGCAGGTTGGAGCAGCCTGTATCTCAGCACAGGAATAAGGTAGGGAAGAATTCTAAGGCTCATTTTGACTGCCTCCAGAAGTTAGATCAGATGGCAAATTGGATTTGGTGCTAGGTCTTTCCCTTTAGGTTTTACCCCAACAATGTTTTCATTAGTTTCGCTCACTCTCGAAATCAAGCATTTTACAGCAGGTTGGAGCAGCCTGTATCTCAGCACAGGAATAAGGTAGGGAAGAATTCTAAGGCTCATTTTGACTGCCTCCAGAAGTTAGATCAGATGGCAAATTGGATTTGGTGCTAGGTCTTTCCCTTTAGGTTTTACCCCAACAATGTTTTCATTAGTTTCGCTCACTCTCGAAATCAAGCATTTTACAGCAGGTTGGAGCAGCCTGTATCTCAGCACAGGAATAAGGTAGGGAAGAATTCTAAGGATCATTTTGACTGCCTCCAGAAGTTAGATCAGATGGCAAATTGGATTTGGTGCTAGGTCTTTCCCTTTAGGTTTTACCCCAACAATGTTTTCATTAGTTTCGCTCACTCTCGAAATCAAGCATTTTACAGCAGGTTGGAGCAGCCTGTATCTCAGCACAGGAATAAGGTAGGGAAGAATTCTAAGGCTCATTTTGACTGCCTCCAGAAGTTAGATCAGATGGCAAATTGGATTTGGTGCTAGGTCTTTCCCTTTAGGTTTTACCCCAACAATGTTTTCATTAGTTTCGCTCACTCTCCGAAATCAAGCATTTTACAGCAGGTTGGAGCAGCCTGTATCTCAGCACAGGAATAAGGTAGGGAAGAATTCTAAGGATCATTTTGACTGCCTCCAGAAGTTAGATCAGATGGCAAATTGGATTTGGTGCTAGGTCTTTCCCTTTAGGTTTTACCCCAACAATGTTTTCATTAGTTTCGCTCACTCTCGAAATCAAGCATTTTACAGCAGGTTGGAGCAGCCTGTATCTCAGCACAGGAATAAGGCAGGGAAGAATTCTAAGGATCATTTTGACTGCCTCCAGAAGTTAGATCAGATGGCAAATTGGATTTGGTGCTAGGTCTTTCCCTTTAGGTTTTACCCCAACAATGTTTTCATTAGTTTCGCTCACTCTCGAAATCAAGCATTTTACAGCAGGTTGGAGCAGCCTGTATCTCAGCACAGGAATAAGGTAGGGAAGAATTCTAAGGCTCATTTTGACTGCCTCCAGAAGTTAGATCAGATGGCAAATTGGATTTGGTGCTAGGTCTTTCCCTTTAGGTTTTACCCCAACAATGTTTTCATTAGTTTCGCTCACTCTCGAAATCAAGCATTTTACAGCAGGTTGGAGCAGCCTGTATCTCAGCACAGGAATAAGGTAGGGAAGAATTCTAAGGATCATTTTGACTGCCTCCAGAAGTTAGATCAGATGGCAAATTGGATTTGGTGCTAGGTCTTTCCCTTTAGGTTTTACCCCAACAATGTTTTCATTAGTTTCGCTCACTCTCGAAATCAAGCATTTTACAGCAGGTTGGAGCAGCCTGTATCTCAGCACAGGAATAAGGTAGGGAAGAATTCTAAGGATCATTTTGACTGCCTCCAGAAGTTAGATCAGATGGCAAATTGGATTTGGTGCTAGGTCTTTCCCTTTAGGTTTTACCCCAACAATGTTTTCATTAGTTTCGCTCACTCTCGAAATCAAGCATTTTACAGCAGGTTGGAGCAGCCTGTATCTCAGCACAGGAATAAGGTAGGGAAGAATTCTAAGGCTCATTTTGACTGCCTCCAGAAGTTAGATCAGATGGCAAATTGGATTTGGTGCTAGGTCTTTCCCTTTAGGTTTTACCCCAACAATGTTTTCATTAGTTTCGCTCACTCTCGAAATCAAGCATTTTACAGCAGGTTGGAGCAGCCTGTATCTCAGCACAGGAATAAGGTAGGGAAGAATTCTAAGGCTCATTTTGACTGCCTCCAGAAGTTAGATCAGATGGCAAATTGGATTTGGTGCTAGGTCCTTTCCCTTTAGGTTTTACCCCAACAATGTTTTCATTAGTTTCGCTCACTCTCGAAATCAAGCATTTTACAGCAGGTTGGAGCAGCCTGTATCTCAGCACAGGAATAAGGTAGGGAAGAATTCTAAGGCTCATTTTGACTGCCTCCAGAAGTTAGATCAGATGGCAAATTGGATTTGGTGCTAGGTCTTTCCCTTTAGGTTTTACCCCAACAATGTTTTCATTAGTTTCGCTCACTCTCGAAATCAAGCATTTTACAGCAGGTTGGAGCAGCCTGTATCTCAGCACAGGAATAAGGTAGGGAAGAATTCTAAGGCTCATTTTGACTGCCTCCAGAAGTTAGATCAGATGGCAAATTGGATTTGGTGCTAGGTCTTTCCCTTTAGGTTTTACCCCAACAATGTTTTCATTAGTTTCGCTCACTCTCGAAATCAAGCATTTTACAGCAGGTTGGAGCAGCCTGTATCTCAGCACAGGAATAAGGCAGGGAAGAATTCTAAGGATCATTTTGACTGCCTCCAGAAGTTAGATCAGATGGCAAATTGGATTTGGTGCTAGGTCTTTCCCTTTAGGTTTTACCCCAACAATGTTTTCATTAGTTTCGCTCACTCTCGAAATCAAGCATTTTACAGCAGGTTGGAGCAGCCTGTATCTCAGCACAGGAATAAGGTAGGGAAGAATTCTAAGGATCATTTTGACTGCCTCCAGAAGTTAGATCAGATGGCAAATTGGATTTGGTGCTAGGTCTTTCCCTTTAGGTTTTACCCCAACAATGTTTTCATTAGTTTCGCTCACTCTCGAAATCAAGCATTTTACAGCAGGTTGGAGCAGCCTGTATCTCAGCACAGGAATAAGGTAGGGAAGAATTCTAAGGATCATTTTGACTGCCTCCAGAAGTTAGATCAGATGGCAAATTGGATTTGGTGCTAGGTCTTTCCCTTTAGGTTTTACCCCAACAATGTTTTCATTAGTTTCGCTCACTCTCGAAATCAAGCATTTTACAGCAGGTTGGAGCAGCCTGTATCTCAGCACAGGAATAAGGTAGGGAAGAATTCTAAGGCTCATTTTGACTGCCTCCAGAAGTTAGATCAGATGCAAATTGGATTTGGTGCTAGGTCTTTCCCTTTAGGTTTTACCCCAACAATGTTTTCATTAGTTTCGCTCACTCTCGAAATCAAGCATTTTACAGCAGGTTGGAGCAGCCTGTATCTCAGCACAGGAATAAGGTAGGGAAGAATTCTAAGGCTCATTTTGACTGCCTCCAGAAGTTAGATCAGATGGCAAATTGGATTTGGTGCTAGGTCTTTCCCTTTAGGTTTTACCCCAACAATGTTTTCATTAGTTTCGCTCACTCTCGAAATCAAGCATTTTACAGCAGGTTGGAGCAGCCTGTATCTCAGCACAGGAATAAGGTAGGGAAGAATTCTAAGGATCATTTTGACTGCCTCCAGAAGTTAGATCAGATGGCAAATTGGATTTGGTGCTAGGTCTTTCCCTTTAGGTTTTACCCCAACAATGTTTTCATTAGTTTCGCTCACTCTCGAAATCAAGCATTTTACAGCAGGTTGGAGCAGCCTGTATCTCAGCACAGGAATAAGGTAGGGAAGAATTCTAAGGCTCATTTTGACTGCCTCCAGAAGTTAGATCAGATGGCAAATTGGATTTGGTGCTAGGTCTTTCCCTTTAGGTTTTACCCCAACAATGTTTTCATTAGTTTCGCTCACTCTCGAAATCAAGCATTTTACAGCAGGTTGGAGCAGCCTGTATCTCAGCACAGGAATAAGGTAGGGAAGAATTCTAAGGCTCATTTTGACTGCCTCCAGAAGTTAGATCAGATGGCAAATTGGATTTGGTGCTAGGTCTTTCCCTTTAGGTTTTACCCCAACAATGTTTTCATTAGTTTCGCTCACTCTCGAAATCAAGCATTTTACAGCAGGTTGGAGCAGCCTGTATCTCAGCACAGGAATAAGGTAGGGAAGAATTCTAAGGCTCATTTTGACTGCCTCCAGAAGTTAGATCAGATGGCAAATTGGATTTGGTGCTAGGTCTTTCCCTTTAGGTTTTACCCCAACAATGTTTTCATTAGTTTCGCTCACTCTCGAAATCAAGCATTTTACAGCAGGTTGGAGCAGCCTGTATCTCAGCACAGGAATAAGGCAGGGAAGAATTCTAAGGATCATTTTGACTGCCTCCAGAAGTTAGATCAGATGGCAAATTGGATTTGGTGCTAGGTCTTTCCCTTTAGGTTTTACCCCAACAATGTTTTCATTAGTTTCGCTCACTCTCGAAATCAAGCATTTTACAGCAGGTTGGAGCAGCCTGTATCTCAGCACAGGAATAAGGTAGGGAAGAATTCTAAGGATCATTTTGACTGCCTCCAGAAGTTAGATCAGATGGCAAATTGGATTTGGTGCTAGGTCTTTCCCTTTAGGTTTTACCCCAACAATGTTTTCATTAGTTTCGCTCACTCTCGAAATCAAGCATTTTACAGCAGGTTGGAGCAGCCTGTATCTCAGCACAGGAATAAGGTAGGGAAGAATTCTAAGGATCATTTTGACTGCCTCCAGAAGTTAGATCAGATGGCAAATTGGATTTGGTGCTAGGTCTTTCCCTTTAGGTTTTACCCCAACAATGTTTTCATTAGTTTCGCTCACTCTCGAAATCAAGCATTTTACAGCAGGTTGGAGCAGCCTGAATCTCAGCACAGGAATAAGGTAGGGAAGAATTCTAAGGATCATTTTGACTGCCTCCAGAAGTTAGATCAGATGGCAAATTGGATTTGGTGCTAGGTCTTTCCCTTTAGGTTTTACCCCAACAATGTTTTCATTAGTTTCACTCACTCTCGAAATCAAGCATTTTACAGCAGGTTGGAGCAGCCTGTATCTCAGCACAGGAATAAGGTAGGGAAGAATTCTAAGGCTCATTTTGACTGCCTCCAGAAGTTAGATCAGATGGCAAATTGGATTTGGTGCTAGGTCTTTCCCTTTAGGTTTTACCCCAACAATGTTTTCATTAGTTTCGCTCACTCTCGAAATCAAGCATTTTACAGCAGGTTGGAGCAGCCTGTATCTCAGCACAGGAATAAGGTAGGGAAGAATTCAAATGCTCATTTTGACTGCCTTCAGAAGTTAGATCAGATGGCAAATTGGATTTGGTGCTAGGTCTTTCCCTTTAGGTTTTACCCCAACAATGTTTTCATTAGTTTCGCTCACTCTCGAAATCAAGCATTTTACAGCAGGTTGGAGCAGCCTGTATCTCAGCATAGGAATAAGGTAGGGAAGAATTCTAAGGCTCATTTTGACTGCCTCCAGAAGTTAGATCAGATGGCAAATTGGATTTGGTGCTAGGTCTTTCCCTTTAGGTTTTACCCCAACAATGTTTTCATTAGTTTCGCTCACTCTCGAAATCAAGCATTTTACAGCAGGTTGGAGCAGCCTGTATCTCAGCACAGGAATAAGGTAGGGAAGAATTCTAAGGCTCATTTTGACTGCCTCCAGAAGTTAGATCAGATGGCAAATTGGATTTGGTGCTAGGTCTTTCCCTTTAGGTTTTACCCCAACAATGTTTTCATTAGTTTCGCTCACTCTCGAAATCAAGCATTTTACAGCAGGTTGGAGCAGCCTGTATCTCAGCACAGGAATAAGGCAGGGAAGAATTCTAAGGCTCATTTTGACTGCCTCCAGAAGTTAGATCAGATGGCAAATTGGATTTGGTGCTAGGTCTTTCCCTTTAGGTTTTACCCCAACAATGTTTTTCATTAGTTTCGCTCACTCTCGAAATCAAGCATTTTACAGCAGGTTGGAGCAGCCTGTATCTCAGCACAGGAATAAGGTAGGGAAGAATTCTAAGGCTCATTTTGACTGCCTCCAGAAGTTAGATCAGATGGCAAATTGGATTTGGTGCTAGGTCTTTCCCTTTAGGGTTTTACCCCAACAATGTTTTCATTAGTTTCGCTCACTCTCGAAATCAAGCATTTTACAGCAGGTTGGAGCAGCCTGTATCTCAGCACAGGAATAAGGCAGGGAAGAATTCTAAGGATCATTTTGACTGCCTCCAGAAGTTAGATCAGATGGCAAATTGGATTTGGTGCTAGGTCTTTCCCTTTAGGTTTTACCCCAACAATGTTTTCATTAGTTTCGCTCACTCTCGAAATCAAGCATTTTACAGCAGGTTGGAGCTGCCTGTATCTCAGCACAGGAATAAGGCAGGGAAGAATTCTAAGGCTCATTTTGACTGCCTCCAGAAGTTAGATCAGATGGCAAATTGGATTTGGTGCTAGGTCTTTCCCTTTAGGTTTTACCCCAACAATGTTTTCATTAGTTTCGCTCACTCTCGAAATCAAGCATTTTACAGCAGGTTGGAGCAGCCTGTATCTCAGCACAGGAATAAGGTAGGGAAGAATTCTAAGGCTCATTTTGACTGCCTCCAGAAGTTAGATCAGATGGCAAATTGGATTTGGTGCTAGGTCTTTCCCTTTAGGTTTTACCCCAACAATGTTTTCATTAGTTTCGCTCACTCTCGAAATCAAGCATTTTACAGCAGGTTGGAGCAGCCTGTATCTCAGCACAGGAATAAGGTAGGGAAGAATTCTAAGGATCATTTTGACTGCCTCCAGAAGTTAGATCAGATGGCAAATTGGATTTGGTGCTAGGTCTTTCCCTTTAGGTTTTACCCCAACAATGTTTTCATTAGTTTCGCTCACTCTCGAAATCAAGCATTTTACAGCAGGTTGGAGCAGCCTGTATCTCAGCACAGGAATAAGGTAGGGAAGAATTCTAAGGATCATTTTGACTGCCTCCAGAAGTTAGATCAGATGGCAAATTGGATTTGGTGCTAGGTCTTTCCCTTTAGGTTTTACCCCAACAATGTTTTCATTAGTTTCGCTCACTCTCGAAATCAAGCATTTTACAGCAGGTTGGAGCAGCCTGTATCTCAGCACAGGAATAAGGTAGGGAAGAATTCTAAGGCTCATTTTGACTGCCTCCAGAAGTTAGATCAGATGGCAAATTGGATTTGGTGCTAGGTCTTTCCCTTTAGGTTTTACCCCAACAATGTTTTCATTAGTTTCGCTCACTCTCGAAATCAAGCATTTTACAGCAGGTTGGAGCAGCCTGTATCTCAGCACAGGAATAAGGTAGGGAAGAATTCTAAGGCTCATTTTGACTGCCTCCAGAAGTTAGATCAGATGGCAAATTGGATTTGGTGCTAGGTCTTTCCCTTTAGGTTTTACCCCAACAATGTTTTCATTAGTTTCGCTCACTCTCGAAATCAAGCATTTTACAGCAGGTTGGAGCAGCCTGTATCTCAGCACAGGAATAAGGTAGGGAAGAATTCTAAGGCTCATTTTGACTGCCTCCAGAAGTTAGATCAGATGGCAAATTGGATTTGGTGCTAGGTCTTTCCCTTTAGGTTTTACCCCAACAATGTTTTCATTAGTTTCGCTCACTCTCGAAATCAAGCATTTTACAGCAGGTTGGAGCAGCCTGTATCTCAGCACAGGAATAAGGCAGGGAAGAATTCTAAGGATCATTTTGACTGCCTCCAGAAGTTAGATCAGATGGCAAATTGGATTTGGTGCTAGGTCTTTCCCTTTAGGTTTTACCCCAACAATGTTTTCATTAGTTTCGCTCACTCTCGAAATCAAGCATTTTACAGCAGGTTGGAGCAGCCTGTATCTCAGCACAGGAATAAGGTAGGGAAGAATTCTAAGGATCATTTTGACTGCCTCCAGAAGTTAGATCAGATGGCAAATTGGATTTGGTGCTAGGTCTTTCCCTTTAGGTTTTACCCCAACAATGTTTTCATTAGTTTCGCTCACTCTCGAAATCAAGCATTTTACAGCAGGTTGGAGCAGCCTGTATCTCAGCACAGGAATAAGGTAGGGAAGAATTCAAATGCTCATTTTGACTGCCTCCAGAAGTTAGATCAGATGGCAAATTGGATTTGGTGCTAGGTCTTTCCCTTTAGGTTTTACCCCAACAATGTTTTCATTAGTTTCGCTCACTCTCGAAATCAAGCATTTTACAGCAGGTTGGAGCAGCCTGTATCTCAGCACAGGAATAAGGTAGGGAAGAATTCTAAGGCTCATTTTGACTGCCTCCAGAAGTTAGATCAGATGGCAAATTGGATTTGGTGCTAGGTCTTTCCCTTTAGGTTTTACCCCAACAATGTTTTCATTAGTTTCGCTCACTCTCGAAATCAAGCATTTTACAGCAGGTTGGAGCAGCCTGTATCTCAGCACAGGAATAAGGTAGGGAAGAATTCTAAGGATCATTTTGACTGCCTCCAGAAGTTAGATCAGATGGCAAATTGGATTTGGTGCTAGGTCTTTCCCTTTAGGTTTTACCCCAACAATGTTTTCATTAGTTTCGCTCACTCTCGAAATCAAGCATTTTACAGCAGGTTGGAGCAGCCTGTATCTCAGCACAGGAATAAGGTAGGGAAGAATTCTAAGGCTCATTTTGACTGCCTCCAGAAGTTAGATCAGATGGCAAATTGGATTTGGTGCTAGGTCTTTCCCTTTAGGTTTTACCCCAACAATGTTTTCATTAGTTTCGCTCACTCTCGAAATCAAGCATTTTACAGCAGGTTGGAGCAGCCTGTATCTCAGCACAGGAATAAGGTAGGGAAGAATTCTAAGGCTCATTTTGACTGCCTCCAGAAGTTAGATCAGATGGCAAATTGGATTTGGTGCTAGGTCTTTCCCTTTAGGTTTTACCCCAACAATGTTTTCATTAGTTTCGCTCACTCTCGAAATCAAGCATTTTACAGCAGGTTGGAGCAGCCTGTATCTCAGCACAGGAATAAGGTAGGGAAGAATTCTAAGGCTCATTTTGACTGCCTCCAGAAGTTAGATCAGATGGCAAATTGGATTTGGTGCTAGGTCTTTCCCTTTAGGTTTTACCCCAACAATGTTTTCATTAGTTTCGCTCACTCTCGAAATCAAGCATTTTACAGCAGGTTGGAGCAGCCTGTATCTCAGCACAGGAATAAGGTAGGGAAGAATTCTAAGGATCATTTTGACTGCCTCCAGAAGTTAGATCAGATGGCAAATTGGATTTGGTGCTAGGTCTTTCCCTTTAGGTTTTACCCCAACAATGTTTTCATTAGTTTCGCTCACTCTCGAAATCAAGCATTTTACAGCAGGTTGGAGCAGCCTGTATCTCAGCACAGGAATAAGGTAGGGAAGAATTCTAAGGATCATTTTGACTGCCTCCAGAAGTTAGATCAGATGGCAAATTGGATTTGGTGCTAGGTCTTTCCCTTTAGGTTTTACCCCAACAATGTTTTCATTAGTTTCGCTCACTCTCGAAATCAAGCATTTTACAGCAGGTTGGAGCAGCCTGTATCTCAGCACAGGAATAAGGTAGGGAAGAATTCTAAGGATCATTTTGACTGCCTCCAGAAGTTAGATCAGATGGCAAATTGGATTTGGTGCTAGGTCTTTCCCTTTAGGTTTTACCCCAACAATGTTTTCATTAGTTTCGCTCACTCTCGAAATCAAGCATTTTACAGCAGGTTGGAGCAGCCTGTATCTCAGCACAGGAATAAGGTAGGGAAGAATTCTAAGGCTCATTTTGACTGCCTCCAGAAGTTAGATCAGATGGCAAATTGGATTTGGTGCTAGGTCTTTCCCTTTAGGTTTTACCCCAACAATGTTTTCATTAGTTTCGCTCACTCTCGAAATCAAGCATTTTACAGCAGGTTGGAGCAGCCTGTATCTCAGCACAGGAATAAGGTAGGGAAGAATTCTAAGGCTCATTTTGACTGCCTCCAGAAGTTAGATCAGATGGCAAATTGGATTTGGTGCTAGGTCTTTCCCTTTAGGTTTTACCCCAACAATGTTTTCATTAGTTTCGCTCACTCTCGAAATCAAGCATTTTACAGCAGGTTGGAGCAGCCTGTATCTCAGCACAGGAATAAGGTAGGGAAGAATTCTAAGGCTCATTTTGACTGCCTCCAGAAGTTAGATCAGATGGCAAATTGGATTTGGTGCTAGGTCTTTCCCTTTAGGTTTTACCCCAACAATGTTTTCATTAGTTTCGCTCACTCTCGAAATCAAGCATTTTACAGCAGGTTGGAGCAGCCTGTATCTCAGCACAGGAATAAGGTAGGGAAGAATTCTAAGGCTCATTTTGACTGCCTCCAGAAGTTAGATCAGATGGCAAATTGGATTTGGTGCTAGGTCTTTCCCTTTAGGTTTTACCCCAACAATGTTTTCATTAGTTTCGCTCACTCTCGAAATCAAGCATTTTACAGCAGGTTGGAGCAGCCTGTATCTCAGCACAGGAATAAGGCAGGGAAGAATTCTAAGGATCATTTTGACTGCCTCCAGAAGTTAGATCAGATGGCAAATTGGATTTGGTGCTAGGTCTTTCCCTTTAGGTTTTACCCCAACAATGTTTTCATTAGTTTCGCTCACTCTCGAAATCAAGCATTTTACAGCAGGTTGGAGCAGCCTGTATCTCAGCACAGGAATAAGGTAGGGAAGAATTCTAAGGATCATTTTGACTGCCTCCAGAAGTTAGATCAGATGGCAAATTGGATTTGGTGCTAGGTCTTTCCCTTTAGGTTTTACCCCAACAATGTTTTCATTAGTTTCGCTCACTCTCGAAATCAAGCATTTTACAGCAGGTTGGAGCAGCCTGAATCTCAGCACAGGAATAAGGTAGGGAAGAATTCTAAGGATCATTTTGACTGCCTCCAGAAGTTAGATCAGATGGCAAATTGGATTTGGTGCTAGGTCTTTCCCTTTAGGTTTTACCCCAACAATGTTTTCATTAGTTTCACTCACTCTCGAAATCAAGCATTTTACAGCAGGTTGGAGCAGCCTGTATCTCAGCACAGGAATAAGGTAGGGAAGAATTCTAAGGCTCATTTTGACTGCCTCCAGAAGTTAGATCAGATGGCAAATTGGATTTGGTGCTAGGTCTTTCCCTTTAGGTTTTACCCCAACAATGTTTTCATTAGTTTCGCTCACTCTCGAAATCAAGCATTTTACAGCAGGTTGGAGCAGCCTGTATCTCAGCACAGGAATAAGGTAGGGAAGAATTCAAATGCTCATTTTGACTGCCTCCAGAAGTTAGATCAGATGGCAAATTGGATTTGGTGCTAGGTCTTTCCCTTTAGGTTTTACCCCAACAATGTTTTCATTAGTTTCGCTCACTCTCGAAATCAAGCATTTTACAGCAGGTTGGAGCAGCCTGTATCTCAGCACAGGAATAAGGTAGGGAAGAATTCTAAGGCTCATTTTGACTGCCTCCAGAAGTTAGATCAGATGGCAAATTGGATTTGGTGCTAGGTCTTTCCCTTTAGGTTTTACCCCAACAATGTTTTCATTAGTTTCGCTCACTCTCGAAATCAAGCATTTTACAGCAGGTTGGAGCAGCCTGTATCTCAGCACAGGAATAAGGTAGGGAAGAATTCTAAGGATCATTTTGACTGCCTCCAGAAGTTAGATCAGATGGCAAATTGGATTTGGTGCTAGGTCTTTCCCTTTAGGTTTTACCCCAACAATGTTTTCATTAGTTTCGCTCACTCTCGAAATCAAGCATTTTACAGCAGGTTGGAGCAGCCTGTATCTCAGCACAGGAATAAGGTAGGGAAGAATTCTAAGGCTCATTTTGACTGCCTCCAGAAGTTAGATCAGATGGCAAATTGGATTTGGTGCTAGGTCTTTCCCTTTAGGTTTTACCCCAACAATGTTTTCATTAGTTTCGCTCACTCTCGAAATCAAGCATTTTACAGCAGGTTGGAGCAGCCTGTATCTCAGCACAGGAATAAGGTAGGGAAGAATTCTAAGGCTCATTTTGACTGCCTCCAGAAGTTAGATCAGATGGCAAATTGGATTTGGTGCTAGGTCTTTCCCTTTAGGTTTTACCCCAACAATGTTTTCATTAGTTTCGCTCACTCTCGAAATCAAGCATTTTACAGCAGGTTGGAGCAGCCTGTATCTCAGCACAGGAATAAGGTAGGGAAGAATTCTAAGGCTCATTTTGACTGCCTCCAGAAGTTAGATCAGATGGCAAATTGGATTTGGTGCTAGGTCTTTCCCTTTAGGTTTTACCCCAACAATGTTTTCATTAGTTTCGCTCACTCTCGAAATCAAGCATTTTACAGCAGGTTGGAGCAGCCTGTATCTCAGCACAGGAATAAGGCAGGGAAGAATTCTAAGGATCATTTTGACTGCCTCCAGAAGTTAGATCAGATGGCAAATTGGATTTGGTGCTAGGTCTTTCCCTTTAGGTTTTACCCCAACAATGTTTTCATTAGTTTCGCTCACTCTCGAAATCAAGCATTTTACAGCAGGTTGGAGCAGCCTGTATCTCAGCACAGGAATAAGGTAGGGAAGAATTCTAAGGCTCATTTTGACTGCCTCCAGAAGTTAGATCAGATGGCAAATTGGATTTGGTGCTAGGTCTTTCCCTTTAGGTTTTACCCCAACAATGTTTTCATTAGTTTCGCTCACTCTCGAAATCAAGCATTTTACAGCAGGTTGGAGCAGCCTGTATCTCAGCACAGGAATAAGGTAGGGAAGAATTCTAAGGATCATTTTGACTGCCTCCAGAAGTTAGATCAGATGGCAAATTGGATTTGGTGCTAGGTCTTTCCCTTTAGGTTTTACCCCAACAATGTTTTCATTAGTTTCGCTCACTCTCGAAATCAAGCATTTTACAGCAGGTTGGAGCAGCCTGTATCTCAGCACAGGAATAAGGTAGGGAAGAATTCTAAGGATCATTTTGACTGCCTCCAGAAGTTAGATCAGATGGCAAATTGGATTTGGTGCTAGGTCTTTCCCTTTAGGTTTTACCCCAACAATGTTTTCATTAGTTTCGCTCACTCTCGAAATCAAGCATTTTACAGCAGGTTGGAGCAGCCTGTATCTCAGCACAGGAATAAGGTAGGGAAGAATTCAAATGCTCATTTTGACTGCCTCCAGAAGTTAGATCAGATGGCAAATTGGATTTGGTGCTAGGTCTTTCCCTTTAGGTTTTACCCCAACAATGTTTTCATTAGTTTCGCTCACTCTCGAAATCAAGCATTTTACAGCAGGTTGGAGCAGCCTGTATCTCAGCACAGGAATAAGGTAGGGAAGAATTCTAAGGCTCATTTTGACTGCCTCCAGAAGTTAGATCAGATGGCAAATTGGATTTGGTGCTAGGTCTTTCCCTTTAGGTTTTACCCCAACAATGTTTTCATTAGTTTCGCTCACTCTCGAAATCAAGCATTTTACAGCAGGTTGGAGCAGCCTGTATCTCAGCACAGGAATAAGGTAGGGAAGAATTCTAAGGATCATTTTGACTGCCTCCAGAAGTTAGATCAGATGGCAAATTGGATTTGGTGCTAGGTCTTTCCCTTTAGGTTTTACCCCAACAATGTTTTCATTAGTTTCGCTCACTCTCGAAATCAAGCATTTTACAGCAGGTTGGAGCAGCCTGTATCTCAGCACAGGAATAAGGTAGGGAAGAATTCTAAGGATCATTTTGACTGCCTCCAGAAGTTAGATCAGATGGCAAATTGGATTTGGTGCTAGGTCTTTCCCTTTAGGTTTTACCCCAACAATGTTTTCATTAGTTTCGCTCACTCTCGAAATCAAGCATTTTACAGCAGGTTGGAGCAGCCTGTATCTCAGCACAGGAATAAGGTAGGGAAGAATTCTAAGGATCATTTTGACTGCCTCCAGAAGTTAGATCAGATGGCAAATTGGATTTGGTGCTAGGTCTTTCCCTTTAGGTTTTACCCCAACAATGTTTTCATTAGTTTCGCTCACTCTCGAAATCAAGCATTTTACAGCAGGTTGGAGCAGCCTGTATCTCAGCACAGGAATAAGGTAGGGAAGAATTCAAATGCTCATTTTGACTGCCTCCAGAAGTTAGATCAGATGGCAAATTGGATTTGGTGCTAGGTCTTTCCCTTTAGGTTTTACCCCAACAATGTTTTCATTAGTTTCGCTCACTCTCGAAATCAAGCATTTTACAGCAGGTTGGAGCAGCCTGTATCTCAGCACAGGAATAAGGTAGGGAAGAATTCTAAGGCTCATTTTGACTGCCTCCAGAAGTTAGATCAGATGGCAAATTGGATTTGGTGCTAGGTCTTTCCCTTTAGGTTTTACCCCAACAATGTTTTCATTAGTTTCGCTCACTCTCGAAATCAAGCATTTTACAGCAGGTTGGAGCAGCCTGTATCTCAGCACAGGAATAAGGTAGGGAAGAATTCTAAGGCTCATTTTGACTGCCTCCAGAAGTTAGATCAGATGGCAAATTGGATTTGGTGCTAGGTCTTTCCCTTTAGGTTTTACCCCAACAATGTTTTCATTAGTTTCGCTCACTCTCGAAATCAAGCATTTTACAGCAGGTTGGAGCAGCCTGTATCTCAGCACAGGAATAAGGTAGGGAAGAATTCTAAGGATCATTTTGACTGCCTCCAGAAGTTAGATCAGATGGCAAATTGGATTTGGTGCTAGGTCTTTCCCTTTAGGTTTTACCCCAACAATGTTTTCATTAGTTTCGCTCACTCTCGAAATCAAGCATTTTACAGCAGGTTGGAGCAGCCTGTATCTCAGCACAGGAATAAGGTAGGGAAGAATTCTAAGGCTCATTTTGACTGCCTCCAGAAGTTAGATCAGATGGCAAATTGGATTTGGTGCTAGGTCTTTCCCTTTAGGTTTTACCCCAACAATGTTTTCATTAGTTTCGCTCACTCTCGAAATCAAGCATTTTACAGCAGGTTGGAGCAGCCTGTATCTCAGCACAGGAATAAGGTAGGGAAGAATTCTAAGGCTCATTTTGACTGCCTCCAGAAGTTAGATCAGATGGCAAATTGGATTTGGTGCTAGGTCTTTCCCTTTAGGTTTTACCCCAACAATGTTTTCATTAGTTTCGCTCACTCTCGAAATCAAGCATTTTACAGCAGGTTGGAGCAGCCTGTATCTCAGCACAGGAATAAGGTAGGGAAGAATTCTAAGGCTCATTTTGACTGCCTCCAGAAGTTAGATCAGATGGCAAATTGGATTTGGTGCTAGGTCTTTCCCTTTAGGTTTTACCCCAACAATGTTTTCATTAGTTTCGCTCACTCTCGAAATCAAGCATTTTACAGCAGGTTGGAGCAGCCTGTATCTCAGCACAGGAATAAGGTAGGGAAGAATTCTAAGGCTCATTTTGACTGCCTCCAGAAGTTAGATCAGATGGCAAATTGGATTTGGTGCTAGGTCTTTCCCTTTCGGTTTTACCCCAACAATGTTTTCATTAGTTTCGCTCACTCTCGAAATCAAGCATTTTACAGCAGGTTGGAGCAGCCTGTATCTCAGCACAGGAATAAGGTAGGGAAGAATTCTAAGGATCATTTTGACTGCCTCCAGAAGTTAGATCAGATGGCAAATTGGATTTGGTGCTAGGTCTTTCCCTTTAGGTTTTACCCCAACAATGTTTTCATTAGTTTCGCTCACTCTCGAAATCAAGCATTTTACAGCAGGTTGGAGCAGCCTGTCTCTCAGCACAGGAATAAGGTAGGGAAGAATTCTAAGGCTCATTTTGACTGCCTCCAGAAGTTAGATCAGATGGCAAATTGGATTTGGTGCTAGGTCTTTCCCTTTAGGTTTTACCCCAACAATGTTTTCATTAGTTTCGCTCACTCTCGAAATCAAGCATTTTACAGCAGGTTGGAGCAGCCTGTATCTCAGCACAAGAATAAGGTAGGGAAGAATTCTAAGGCTCATTTTGACTGCCTCCAGAAGTTAGATCAGATGGCAAATTGGATTTGGTGCTAGGTCTTTCCCTTTAGGTTTTACCCCAACAATGTTTTCATTAGTTTCGCTCACTCTCGAAATCAAGCATTTTACAGCAGGTTGGAGCAGCCTGTATCTCAGCACAGGAATAAGGTAGGGAAGAATTCTAAGGATCATTTTGACTGCCTCCAGAAGTTAGATCAGATGGCAAATTGGATTTGGTGCTAGGTCTTTCCCTTTAGGTTTTACCCCAACAATGTTTTCATTAGTTTCGCTCACTCTCGAAATCAAGCATTTTACAGCAGGTTGGAGCAGCCTGTATCTCAGCACAGGAATAAGGTAGGGAAGAATTCTAAGGATCATTTTGACTGCCTCCAGAAGTTAGATCAGATGGCAAATTGGATTTGGTGCTAGGTCTTTCCCTTTAGGTTTTACCCCAACAATGTTTTCATTAGTTTCGCTCACTCTCGAAATCAAGCATTTTACAGCAGGTTGGAGCAGCCTGTATCTCAGCACAGGAATAAGGTAGGGAAGAATTCTAAGGCTCATTTTGACTGCCTCCAGAAGTTAGATCAGATGGCAAATTGGATTTGGTGCTAGGTCTTTCCCTTTAGGTTTTACCCCAACAATGTTTTCATTAGTTTCGCTCACTCTCGAAATCAAGCATTTTACAGCAGGTTGGAGCAGCCTGTATCTCAGCACAGGAATAAGGTAGGGAAGAATTCTAAGGATCATTTTGACTGCCTCCAGAAGTTAGATCAGATGGCAAATTGGATTTGGTGCTAGGTCTTTCCCTTTAGGTTTTACCCCAACAATGTTTTCATTAGTTTCGCTCACTCTCGAAATCAAGCATTTTACAGCAGGTTGGAGCAGCCTGTATCTCAGCACAGGAATAAGGTAGGGAAGAATTCTAAGGCTCATTTTGACTGCCTCCAGAAGTTAGATCAGATGGCAAATTGGATTTGGTGCTAGGTCTTTCCCTTTAGGTTTTACCCCAACAATGTTTTCATTAGTTTCGCTCACTCTCGAAATCAAGCATTTTACAGCAGGTTGGAGCAGCCTGTATCTCAGCACAGGAATAAGGCAGGGAAGAATTCTAAGGCTCATTTTGACTGCCTCCAGAAGTTAGATCAGATGGCAAATTGGATTTGGTGCTAGGTCTTTCCCTTTAGGTTTTACCCCAACAATGTTTTCATTAGTTTCGCTCACTCTCGAAATCAAGCATTTTACAGCAGGTTGGAGCAGCCTGTATCTCAGCACAGGAATAAGGTAGGGAAGAATTCTAAGGCTCATTTTGACTGCCTCCAGAAGTTAGATCAGATGGCAAATTGGATTTGGTGCTAGGTCTTTCCCTTTAGGTTTTACCCCAACAATGTTTTCATTAGTTTCGCTCACTCTCGAAATCAAGCATTTTACAGCAGGTTGGAGCAGCCTGTATCTCAGCACAGGAATAAGGTAGGGAAGAATTCTAAGGATCATTTTGACTGCCTCCAGAAGTTAGATCAGATGGCAAATTGGATTTGGTGCTAGGTCTTTCCCTTTAGGTTTTACCCCAACAATGTTTTCATTAGTTTCGCTCACTCTCGAAATCAAGCATTTTACAGCAGGTTGGAGCAGCCTGTATCTCAGCACAGGAATAAGGTAGGGAAGAATTCTAAGGATAATTTTGACTGCCTCCAGAAGTTAGATCAGATGGCAAATTGGATTTGGTGCTAGGTCTTTCCCTTTAGGTTTTACCCCAACAATGTTTTCATTAGTTTCGCTCACTCTCGATATCAAGCATTTTACAGCAGGTTGGAGCAGCCTGTATCTCAGCACAGGAATAAGGTAGGGAAGAATTCTAAGGATCATTTTGACTGCCTCCAGAAGTTAGATCAGATGGCAAATTGGATTTGGTGCTAGGTCTTTCCCTTTAGGTTTTACCCCAACAATGTTTTCATTAGTTTCGCTCACTCTCGAAATCAAGCATTTTACAGCAGGTTGGAGCAGCCTGAATCTCAGCACAGGAATAAGGTAGGGAAGAATTCTAAGGATCATTTTGACTGCCTCCAGAAGTTAGATCAGATGGCAAATTGGATTTGGTGCTAGGTCTTTCCCTTTAGGTTTTACCCCAACAATGTTTTCATTAGTTTCGCTCACTCTCGAAATCAAGCATTTTACAGCAGGTTGGAGCAGCCTGTATCTCAGCACAGGAATAAGGTAGGGAAGAATTCTAAGGCTCATTTTGACTGCCTCCAGAAGTTAGATCAGATGGCAAATTGGATTTGGTGCTAGGTCTTTCCCTTTAGGTTTTACCCCAACAATGTTTTCATTAGTTTCGCTCACTCTCGAAATCAAGCATTTTACAGCAGGTTGGAGCAGCCTGTATCTCAGCACAGGAATAAGGTAGGGAAGAATTCAAATGCTCATTTTGACTGCCTCCAGAAGTTAGATCAGATGGCAAATTGGATTTGGTGCTAGGTCTTTCCCTTTAGGTTTTACCCCAACAATGTTTTCATTAGTTTCGCTCACTCTCGAAATCAAGCATTTTACAGCAGGTTGGAGCAGCCTGTATCTCAGCACAGGAATAAGGTAGGGAAGAATTCTAAGGCTCATTTTGACTGCCTCCAGAAGTTAGATCAGATGGCAAATTGGATTTGGTGCTAGGTCTTTCCCTTTAGGTTTTACCCCAACAATGTTTTCATTAGTTTCGCTCACTCTCGAAATCAAGCATTTTACAGCAGGTTGGAGCAGCCTGTATCTCAGCACAGGAATAAGGTAGGGAAGAATTCTAAGGATCATTTTGACTGCCTCCAGAAGTTAGATCAGATGGCAAATTGGATTTGGTGCTAGGTCTTTCCCTTTAGGTTTTACCCCAACAATGTTTTCATTAGTTTCCCTCACTCTCGAAATCAAGCATTTTACAGCAGGTTGGAGCAGCCTGTATCTCAGCACAGGAATAAGGTAGGGAAGAATTCTAAGGCTCATTTTGACTGCCTCCAGAAGTTAGATCAGATGGCAAATTGGATTTGGTGCTAGGTCTTTCCCTTTAGGTTTTACCCCAACAATGTTTTCATTAGTTTCGCTCACTCTCGAAATCAAGCATTTTACAGCAGGTTGGAGCAGCCTGTATCTCAGCACAGGAATAAGGTAGGGAAGAATTCTAAGGCTCATTTTGACTGCCTCCAGAAGTTAGATCAGATGGCAAATTGGATTTGGTGCTAGGTCTTTCCCTTTAGGTTTTACCCCAACAATGTTTTCATTAGTTTCGCTCACTCTCGAAATCAAGCATTTTACAGCAGGTTGGAGCAGCCTGTATCTCAGCACAGGAATAAGGTAGGGAAGAATTCTAAGGATCATTTTGACTGCCTCCAGAAGTTAGATCAGATGGCAAATTGGATTTGGTGCTAGGTCTTTCCCTTTAGGTTTTACCCCAACAATGTTTTCATTAGTTTCGCTCACTCTCGAAATCAAGCATTTTACAGCAGGTTGGAGCAGCCTGTATCTCAGCACAGGAATAAGGTAGGGAAGAATTCTAAGGCTCATTTTGACTGCCTCCAGAAGTTAGATCAGATGGCAAATTGGATTTGGTGCTAGGTCTTTCCCTTTAGGTTTTACCCCAACAATGTTTTCATTAGTTTCGCTCACTCTCGAAATCAAGCATTTTACAGCAGGTTGGAGCAGCCTGTATCTCAGCACAGGAATAAGGCAGGGAAGAATTCTAAGGCTCATTTTGACTGCCTCCAGAAGTTAGATCAGATGGCAAATTGGATTTGGTGCTAGGTCTTTCCCTTTAGGTTTTACCCCAACAATGTTTTCATTAGTTTCGCTCACTCTCGAAATCAAGCATTTTACAGCAGGTTGGAGCAGCCTGTATCTCAGCACAGGAATAAGGTAGGGAAGAATTCTAAGGATCATTTTGACTGCCTCCAGAAGTTAGATCAGATGGCAAATTGGATTTGGTGCTAGGTCTTTCCCTTTAGGTTTTACCCCAACAATGTTTTCATTAGTTTCGCTCACTCTCGAAATCAAGCATTTTACAGCAGGTTGGAGCAGCCTGTATCTCAGCACAGGAATAAGGTAGGGAAGAATTCTAAGGCTCATTTTGACTGCCTCCAGAAGTTAGATCAGATGGCAAATTGGATTTGGTGCTAGGTCTTTCCCTTTAGGTTTTACCCCAACAATGTTTTCATTAGTTTCGCTCACTCTCGAAATCAAGCATTTTACAGCAGGTTGGAGCAGCCTGTATCTCAGCACAGGAATAAGGTAGGGAAGAATTCTAAGGATCATTTTGACTGCCTCCAGAAGTTAGATCAGATGGCAAATTGGATTTGGTGCTAGGTCTTTCCCTTTAGGTTTTACCCCAACAATGTTTTCATTAGTTTCGCTCACTCTCGAAATCAAGCATTTTACAGCAGGTTGGAGCAGCCTGTATCTCAGCACAGGAATAAGGTAGGGAAGAATTCTAAGGCTCATTTTGACTGCCTCCAGAAGTTAGATCAGATGGCAAATTGGATTTGGTGCTAGGTCTTTCCCTTTAGGTTTTACCCCAACAATGTTTTCATTAGTTTCGCTCACTCTCGAAATCAAGCATTTTACAGCAGGTTGGAGCAGCCTGTATCTCAGCACAGGAATAAGGTAGGGAAGAATTCTAAGGCTCATTTTGACTGCCTCCAGAAGTTAGATCAGATGGCAAATTGGATTTGGTGCTAGGTCTTTCCCTTTAGGTTTTACCCCAACAATGTTTTCATTAGTTTCGCTCACTCTCGAAATCAAGCATTTTACAGCAGGTTGGAGCAGCCTGTATCTCAGCACAGGAATAAGGTAGGGAAGAATTCTAAGGATCATTTTGACTGCCTCCAGAAGTTAGATCAGATGGCAAATTGGATTTGGTGCTAGGTCTTTCCCTTTAGGTTTTACCCCAACAATGTTTTCATTAGTTTCGCTCACTCTCGAAATCAAGCATTTTACAGCAGGTTGGAGCAGCCTGTATCTCAGCACAAGAATAAGGTAGGGAAGAATTCTAAGGCTCATTTTGACTGCCTCCAGAAGTTAGATCAGATGGCAAATTGGATTTGGTGCTAGGTCTTTCCCTTTAGGTTTTACCCCAACAATGTTTTCATTAGTTTCGCTCACTCTCGAAATCAAGCATTTTACAGCAGGTTGGAGCAGCCTGTATCTCAGCACAGGAATAAGGTAGGGAAGAATTCTAAGGATCATTTTGACTGCCTCCAGAAGTTAGATCAGATGGCAAATTGGATTTGGTGCTAGGTCTTTCCCTTTAGGTTTTACCCCAACAATGTTTTCATTAGTTTCGCTCACTCTCGAAATCAAGCATTTTACAGCAGGTTGGAGCAGCCTGTATCTCAGCACAGGAATAAGGTAGGGAAGAATTCTAAGGATCATTTTGACTGCCTCCAGAAGTTAGATCAGATGGCAAATTGGATTTGGTGCTAGGTCTTTCCCTTTAGGTTTTACCCCAACAATGTTTTCATTAGTTTCGCTCACTCTCGAAATCAAGCATTTTACAGCAGGTTGGAGCAGCCTGTATCTCAGCACAGGAATAAGGTAGGGAAGAATTCTAAGGATCATTTTGACTGCCTCCAGAAGTTAGATCAGATGGCAAATTGGATTTGGTGCTAGGTCTTTCCCTTTAGGTTTTACCCCAACAATGTTTTCATTAGTTTCGCTCACTCTCGAAATCAAGCATTTTACAGCAGGTTGGAGCAGCCTGTATCTCAGCACAGGAATAAGGTAGGGAAGAATTCTAAGGATCATTTTGACTGCCTCCAGAAGTTAGATCAGATGGCAAATTGGATTTGGTGCTAGGTCTTTCCCTTTAGGTTTTACCCCAACAATGTTTTCATTAGTTTCGCTCACTCTCGAAATCAAGCATTTTACAGCAGGTTGGAGCAGCCTGTATCTCAGCACAGGAATAAGGTAGGGAAGAATTCTAAGGATCATTTTGACTGCCTCCAGAAGTTAGATCAGATGGCAAATTGGATTTGGTGCTAGGTCTTTCCCTTTAGGTTTTACCCCAACAATGTTTTCATTAGTTTCGCTCACTCTCGAAATCAAGCATTTTACAGCAGGTTGGAGCAGCCTGTATCTCAGCACAGGAATAAGGTAGGGAAGAATTCTAAGGCTCATTTTGACTGCCTCCAGAAGTTAGATCAGATGGCAAATTGGATTTGGTGCTAGGTCTTTCCCTTTAGGTTTTACCCCAACAATGTTTTCATTAGTTTCGCTCACTCTCGAAATCAAGCATTTTACAGCAGGTTGGAGCAGCCTGTATCTCAGCACAGGAATAAGGCAGGGAAGAATTTTAAGGCTCATTTTGACTGCCTCCAGAAGTTAGATCAGATGGCAAATTGGATTTGGTGCTAGGTCTTTCCCTTTAGGTTTTACCCCAACAATGTTTTCATTAGTTTCGCTCACTCTCGAAATCAAGCATTTTACAGCAGGTTGGAGCAGCCTGTATCTCAGCACAGGAATAAGGTAGGGAAGAATTCTAAGGATCATTTTGACTGCCTCCAGAAGTTAGATCAGATGGCAAATTGGATTTGGTGCTAGGTCTTTCCCTTTAGGTTTTACCCCAACAATGTTTTCATTAGTTTCGCTCACTCTCGAAATCAAGCATTTTACAGCAGGTTGGAGCAGCCTGTATCTCAGCACAGGAATAAGGTAGGGAAGAATTCTAAGGATCATTTTGACTGCCTCCAGAAGTTAGATCAGATGGCAAATTGGATTTGGTGCTAGGTCTTTCCCTTTAGGTTTTACCCCAACAATGTTTTCATTAGTTTCGCTCACTCTCGAAATCAAGCATTTTACAGCAGGTTGGAGCAGCCTGTATCTCAGCACAGGAATAAGGTAGGGAAGAATTCTAAGGCTCATTTTGACTGCCTCCAGAAGTTAGATCAGATGGCAAATTGGATTTGGTGCTAGGTCTTTCCCTTTAGGTTTTACCCCAACAATGTTTTCATTAGTTTCGCTCACTCTCGAAATCAAGCATTTTACAGCAGGTTGGAGCAGCCTGTATCTCAGCACAGGAATAAGGTAGGGAAGAATTCTAAGGATCATTTTGACTGCCTCCAGAAGTTAGATCAGATGGCAAATTGGATTTGGTGCTAGGTCTTTCCCTTTAGGTTTTACCCCAACAATGTTTTCATTAGTTTCGCTCACTCTCGAAATCAAGCATTTTACAGCAGGTTGGAGCAGCCTGAATCTCAGCACAGGAATAAGGTAGGGAAGAATTCTAAGGATCATTTTGACTGCCTCCAGAAGTTAGATCAGATGGCAAATTGGATTTGGTGCTAGGTCTTTCCCTTTAGGTTTTACCCCAACAATGTTTTCATTAGTTTCGCTCACTCTCGAAATCAAGCATTTTACAGCAGGTTGGAGCAGCCTGTATCTCAGCACAGGAATAAGGTAGGGAAGAATTCTAAGGCTCATTTTGACTGCCTCCAGAAGTTAGATCAGATGGCAAATTGGATTTGGTGCTAGGTCTTTCCCTTTAGGTTTTACCCCAACAATGTTTTCATTAGTTTCGCTCACTCTCGAAATCAAGCATTTTACAGCAGGTTGGAGCAGCCTGTATCTCAGCACAGGAATAAGGTAGGGAAGAATTCTAAGGATCATTTTGACTGCCTCCAGAAGTTAGATCAGATGGCAAATTGGATTTGGTGCTAGGTCTTTCCCTTTAGGTTTTACCCCAACAATGTTTTCATTAGTTTCGCTCACTCTCGAAATCAAGCATTTTACAGCAGGTTGGAGCAGCCTGTATCTCAGCACAGGAATAAGGTAGGGAAGAATTCTAAGGATCATTTTGACTGCCTCCAGAAGTTAGATCAGATGGCAAATTGGATTTGGTGCTAGGTCTTTCCCTTTAGGTTTTACCCCAACAATGTTTTCATTAGTTTCGCTCACTCTCGAAATCAAGCATTTTACAGCAGGTTGGAGCAGCCTGTATCTCAGCACAGGAATAAGGTAGGGAAGAATTCTAAGGATCATTTTGACTGCCTCCAGAAGTTAGATCAGATGGCAAATTGGATTTGGTGCTAGGTCTTTCCCTTTAGGTTTTACCCCAACAATGTTTTCATTAGTTTCGCTCACTCTCGAAATCAAGCATTTTACAGCAGGTTGGAGCAGCCTGTATCTCAGCACAGGAATAAGGTAGGGAAGAATTCTAAGGATCATTTTGACTGCCTCCAGAAGTTAGATCAGATGGCAAATTGGATTTGGTGCTAGGTCTTTCCCTTTAGGTTTTACCCCAACAATGTTTTCATTAGTTTCGCTCACTCTCGAAATCAAGCATTTTACAGCAGGTTGGAGCAGCCTGTATCTCAGCACAGGAATAAGGTAGGGAAGAATTCTAAGGATCATTTTGACTGCCTCCAGAAGTTAGATCAGATGGCAAATTGGATTTGGTGCTAGGTCTTTCCCTTTAGGTTTTACCCCAACAATGTTTTCATTAGTTTCGCTCACTCTCGAAATCAAGCATTTTACAGCAGGTTGGAGCAGCCTGTATCTCAGCACAGGAATAAGGTAGGGAAGAATTCTAAGGCTCATTTTGACTGCCTCCAGAAGTTAGATCAGATGGCAAATTGGATTTGGTGCTAGGTCTTTCCCTTTAGGTTTTACCCCAACAATGTTTTCATTAGTTTCGCTCACTCTCGAAATCAAGCATTTTACAGCAGGTTGGAGCAGCCTGTATCTCAGCACAGGAATAAGGTAGGGAAGAATTCTAAGGCTCATTTTGACTGCCTCCAGAAGTTAGATCAGATGGCAAATTGGATTTGGTGCTAGGTCTTTCCCTTTAGGTTTTACCCCAACAATGTTTTCATTAGTTTCGCTCACTCTCGAAATCAAGCATTTTACAGCAGGTTGGAGCAGCCTGTATCTCAGCACAGGAATAAGGTAGGGAAGAATTCTAAGGATCATTTTGACTGCCTCCAGAAGTTAGATCAGATGGCAAATTGGATTTGGTGCTAGGTCTTTCCCTTTAGGTTTTACCCCAACAATGTTTTCATTAGTTTCGCTCACTCTCGAAATCAAGCATTTTACAGCAGGTTGGAGCAGCCTGTATCTCAGCACAGGAATAAGGTAGGGAAGAATTCTAAGGCTCATTTTGACTGCCTCCAGAAGTTAGATCAGATGGCAAATTGGATTTGGTGCTAGGTCTTTCCCTTTAGGTTTTACCCCAACAATGTTTTCATTAGTTTCGCTCACTCTCGAAATCAAGCATTTTACAGCAGGTTGGAGCAGCCTGTATCTCAGCACAGGAATAAGGTAGGGAAGAATTCTAAGGATCATTTTGACTGCCTCCAGAAGTTAGATCAGATGGCAAATTGGATTTGGTGCTAGGTCTTTCCCTTTAGGTTTTACCCCAACAATGTTTTCATTAGTTTCGCTCACTCTCGAAATCAAGCATTTTACAGCAGGTTGGAGCAGCCTGTATCTCAGCACAGGAATAAGGTAGGGAAGAATTCTAAGGATCATTTTGACTGCCTCCAGAAGTTAGATCAGATGGCAAATTGGATTTGGTGCTAGGTCTTTCCCTTTAGGTTTTACCCCAACAATGTTTTCATTAGTTTCGCTCACTCTCGAAATCAAGCATTTTACAGCAGGTTGGAGCAGCCTGTATCTCAGCACAGGAATAAGGTAGGGAAGAATTCTAAGGCTCATTTTGACTGCCTCCAGAAGTTAGATCAGATGGCAAATTGGATTTGGTGCTAGGTCTTTCCCTTTAGGTTTTACCCCAACAATGTTTTCATTAGTTTCGCTCACTCTCGAAATCAAGCATTTTACAGCAGGTTGGAGCAGCCTGTATCTCAGCACAGGAATAAGGGTAGGGAAGAATTCTAAGGATCATTTTGACTGCCTCCAGAAGTTAGATCAGATGGCAAATTGGATTTGGTGCTAGGTCTTTCCCTTTAGGTTTTACCCCAACAATGTTTTCATTAGTTTCGCTCACTCTCGAAATCAAGCATTTTACAGCAGGTTGGAGCAGCCTGTATCTCAGCACAGGAATAAGGTAGGGAAGAATTCTAAGGATCATTTTGACTGCCTCCAGAAGTTAGATCAGATGGCAAATTGGATTTGGTGCTAGGTCTTTCCCTTTAGGTTTTACCCCAACAATGTTTTCATTAGTTTCGCTCACTCTCGAAATCAAGCATTTTACAGCAGGTTGGAGCAGCCTGTATCTCAGCACAGGAATAAGGTAGGGAAGAATTCTAAGGATCATTTTGACTGCCTCCAGAAGTTAGATCAGATGGCAAATTGGATTTGGTGCTAGGTCTTTCCCTTTAGGTTTTACCCCAACAATGTTTTCATTAGTTTCGCTCACTCTCGAAATCAAGCATTTTACAGCAGGTTGGAGCAGCCTGTATCTCAGCACAGGAATAAGGTAGGGAAGAATTCTAAGGCTCATTTTGACTGCCTCCAGAAGTTAGATCAGATGGCAAATTGGATTTGGTGCTAGGTCTTTCCCTTTAGGTTTTACCCCAACAATGTTTTCATTAGTTTCGCTCACTCTCGAAATCAAGCATTTTACAGCAGGTTGGAGCAGCCTGTATCTCAGCACAGGAATAAGGTAGGGAAGAATTCTAAGGATCATTTTGACTGCCTCCAGAAGTTAGATCAGATGGCAAATTGGATTTGGTGCTAGGTCTTTCCCTTTAGGTTTTACCCCAACAATGTTTTCATTAGTTTCGCTCACTCTCGAAATCAAGCATTTTACAGCAGGTTGGAGCAGCCTGAATCTCAGCACAGGAATAAGGTAGGGAAGAATTCTAAGGATCATTTTGACTGCCTCCAGAAGTTAGATCAGATGGCAAATTGGATTTGGTGCTAGGTCTTTCCCTTTAGGTTTTACCCCAACAATGTTTTCATTAGTTTCGCTCACTCTCGAAATCAAGCATTTTACAGCAGGTTGGAGCAGCCTGTATCTCAGCACAGGAATAAGGTAGGGAAGAATTCTAAGGATCATTTTGACTGCCTCCAGAAGTTAGATCAGATGGCAAATTGGATTTGGTGCTAGGTCTTTCCCTTTAGGTTTTACCCCAACAATGTTTTCATTAGTTTCGCTCACTCTCGAAATCAAGCATTTTACAGCAGGTTGGAGCAGCCTGTATCTCAGCACAGGAATAAGGTAGGGAAGAATTCTAAGGATCATTTTGACTGCCTCCAGAAGTTAGATCAGATGGCAAATTGGATTTGGTGCTAGGTCTTTCCCTTTAGGTTTTACCCCAACAATGTTTTCATTAGTTTCGCTCACTCTCGAAATCAAGCATTTTACAGCAGGTTGGAGCAGCCTGTATCTCAGCACAGGAATAAGGTAGGGAAGAATTCTAAGGCTCATTTTGACTGCCTCCAGAAGTTAGATCAGATGGCAAATTGGATTTGGTGCTAGGTCTTTCCCTTTAGGTTTTACCCCAACAATGTTTTCATTAGTTTCGCTCACTCTCGAAATCAAGCATTTTACAGCAGGTTGGAGCAGCCTGTATCTCAGCACAGGAATAAGGTAGGGAAGAATTCTAAGGATCATTTTGACTGCCTCCAGAAGTTAGATCAGATGGCAAATTGGATTTGGTGCTAGGTCTTTCCCTTTAGGTTTTACCCCAACAATGTTTTCATTAGTTTCGCTCACTCTCGAAATCAAGCATTTTACAGCAGGTTGGAGCAGCCTGTATCTCAGCACAGGAATAAGGTAGGGAAGAATTCTAAGGATCATTTTGACTGCCTCCAGAAGTTAGATCAGATGGCAAATTGGATTTGGTGCTAGGTCTTTCCCTTTAGGTTTTACCCCAACAATGTTTTCATTAGTTTCGCTCACTCTCGAAATCAAGCATTTTACAGCAGGTTGGAGCAGCCTGTATCTCAGCACAGGAATAAGGTAGGGAAGAATTCTAAGGCTCATTTTGACTGCCTCCAGAAGTTAGATCAGATGGCAAATTGGATTTGGTGCTAGGTCTTTCCCTTTAGGTTTTACCCCAACAATGTTTTCATTAGTTTCGCTCACTCTCGAAATCAAGCATTTTACAGCAGGTTGGAGCAGCCTGTATCTCAGCACAGGAATAAGGTAGGGAAGAATTCTAAGGCTCATTTTGACTGCCTCCAGAAGTTAGATCAGATGGCAAATTGGATTTGGTGCTAGGTCTTTCCCTTTAGGTTTTACCCCAACAATGTTTTCATTAGTTTCGCTCACTCTCGAAATCAAGCATTTTACAGCAGGTTGGAGCAGCCTGTATCTCAGCACAGGAATAAGGTAGGGAAGAATTCTAAGGATCATTTTGACTGCCTCCAGAAGTTAGATCAGATGGCAAATTGGATTTGGTGCTAGGTCTTTCCCTTTAGGTTTTACCCCAACAATGTTTTCATTAGTTTCGCTCACTCTCGAAATCAAGCATTTTACAGCAGGTTGGAGCAGCCTGTATCTCAGCACAGGAATAAGGTAGGGAAGAATTCTAAGGCTCATTTTGACTGCCTCCAGAAGTTAGATCAGATGGCAAATTGGATTTGGTGCTAGGTCTTTCCCTTTAGGTTTTACCCCAACAATGTTTTCATTAGTTTCGCTCACTCTCGAAATCAAGCATTTTACAGCAGGTTGGAGCAGCCTGTATCTCAGCACAGGAATAAGGTAGGGAAGAATTCTAAGGATCATTTTGACTGCCTCCAGAAGTTAGATCAGATGGCAAATTGGATTTGGTGCTAGGTCTTTCCCTTTAGGTTTTACCCCAACAATGTTTTCATTAGTTTCGCTCACTCTCGAAATCAAGCATTTTACAGCAGGTTGGAGCAGCCTGTATCTCAGCACAGGAATAAGGTAGGGAAGAATTCTAAGGATCATTTGACTGCCTCCAGAAGTTAGATCAGATGGCAAATTGGATTTGGTGCTAGGTCTTTCCCTTTAGGTTTTACCCCAACAATGTTTTCATTAGTTTCGCTCACTCTCGAAATCAAGCATTTTACAGCAGGTTGGAGCAGCCTGTATCTCAGCACAGGAATAAGGTAGGGAAGAATTCTAAGGATCATTTTGACTGCCTCCAGAAGTTAGATCAGATGGCAAATTGGATTTGGTGCTAGGTCTTTCCCTTTAGGTTTTACCCCAACAATGTTTTCATTAGTTTCGCTCACTCTCGAAATCAAGCATTTTACAGCAGGTTGGAGCAGCCTGTATCTCAGCACAGGAATAAGGTAGGGAAGAATTCTAAGGATCATTTTGACTGCCTCCAGAAGTTAGATCAGATGGCAAATTGGATTTGGTGCTAGGTCTTTCCCTTTAGGTTTTACCCCAACAATGTTTTCATTAGTTTCGCTCACTCTCGAAATCAAGCATTTTACAGCAGGTTGGAGCAGCCTGTATCTCAGCACAGGAATAAGGTAGGGAAGAATTCTAAGGATCATTTTGACTGCCTCCAGAAGTTAGATCAGATGGCAAATTGGATTTGGTGCTAGGTCTTTCCCTTTAGGTTTTACCCCAACAATGTTTTCATTAGTTTCGCTCACTCTCGAAATCAAGCATTTTACAGCAGGTTGGAGCAGCCTGTATCTCAGCACAGGAATAAGGTAGGGAAGAATTCTAAGGATCATTTTGACTGCCTCCAGAAGTTAGATCAGATGGCAAATTGGATTTGGTGCTAGGTCTTTCCCTTTAGGTTTTACCCCAACAATGTTTTCATTAGTTTCGCTCACTCTCGAAATCAAGCATTTTACAGCAGGTTGGAGCAGCCTGTATCTCAGCACAGGAATAAGGTAGGGAAGAATTCTAAGGCTCATTTTGACTGCCTCCAGAAGTTAGATCAGATGGCAAATTGGATTTGGTGCTAGGTCTTTCCCTTTAGGTTTTACCCCAACAATGTTTTCATTAGTTTCGCTCACTCTCGAAATCAAGCATTTTACAGCAGGTTGGAGCAGCCTGTATCTCAGCACAGGAATAAGGTAGGGAAGAATTCTAAGGATCATTTTGACTGCCTCCAGAAGTTAGATCAGATGGCAAATTGGATTTGGTGCTAGGTCTTTCCCTTTAGGTTTTACCCCAACAATGTTTTCATTAGTTTCGCTCACTCTCGAAATCAAGCATTTTACAGCAGGTTGGAGCAGCCTGAATCTCAGCACAGGAATAAGGTAGGGAAGAATTCTAAGGATCATTTTGACTGCCTCCAGAAGTTAGATCAGATGGCAAATTGGATTTGGTGCTAGGTCTTTCCCTTTAGGTTTTACCCCAACAATGTTTTCATTAGTTTCGCTCACTCTCGAAATCAAGCATTTTACAGCAGGTTGGAGCAGCCTGTATCTCAGCACAGGAATAAGGTAGGGAAGAATTCTAAGGATCATTTTGACTGCCTCCAGAAGTTAGATCAGATGGCAAATTGGATTTGGTGCTAGGTCTTTCCCTTTAGGTTTTACCCCAACAATGTTTTCATTAGTTTCGCTCACTCTCGAAATCAAGCATTTTACAGCAGGTTGGAGCAGCCTGTATCTCAGCACAGGAATAAGGTAGGGAAGAATTCTAAGGATCATTTTGACTGCCTCCAGAAGTTAGATCAGATGGCAAATTGGATTTGGTGCTAGGTCTTTCCCTTTAGGTTTTACCCCAACAATGTTTTCATTAGTTTCGCTCACTCTCGAAATCAAGCATTTTACAGCAGGTTGGAGCAGCCTGTATCTCAGCACAGGAATAAGGTAGGGAAGAATTCTAAGGCTCATTTTGACTGCCTCCAGAAGTTAGATCAGATGGCAAATTGGATTTGGTGCTAGGTCTTTCCCTTTAGGTTTTACCCCAACAATGTTTTCATTAGTTTCGCTCACTCTCGAAATCAAGCATTTTACAGCAGGTTGGAGCAGCCTGTATCTCAGCACAGGAATAAGGTAGGGAAGAATTCTAAGGATCATTTTGACTGCCTCCAGAAGTTAGATCAGATGGCAAATTGGATTTGGTGCTAGGTCTTTCCCTTTAGGTTTTACCCCAACAATGTTTTCATTAGTTTCGCTCACTCTCGAAATCAAGCATTTTACAGCAGGTTGGAGCAGCCTGTATCTCAGCACAGGAATAAGGTAGGGAAGAATTCTAAGGATCATTTTGACTGCCTCCAGAAGTTAGATCAGATGGCAAATTGGATTTGGTGCTAGGTCTTTCCCTTTAGGTTTTACCCCAACAATGTTTTCATTAGTTTCGCTCACTCTCGAAATCAAGCATTTTACAGCAGGTTGGAGCAGCCTGTATCTCAGCACAGGAATAAGGTAGGGAAGAATTCTAAGGCTCATTTTGACTGCCTCCAGAAGTTAGATCAGATGGCAAATTGGATTTGGTGCTAGGTCTTTCCCTTTAGGTTTTACCCCAACAATGTTTTCATTAGTTTCGCTCACTCTCGAAATCAAGCATTTTACAGCAGGTTGGAGCAGCCTGTATCTCAGCACAGGAATAAGGTAGGGAAGAATTCTAAGGATCATTTTGACTGCCTCCAGAAGTTAGATCAGATGGCAAATTGGATTTGGTGCTAGGTCTTTCCCTTTAGGTTTTACCCCAACAATGTTTTCATTAGTTTCGCTCACTCTCGAAATCAAGCATTTTACAGCAGGTTGGAGCAGCCTGTATCTCAGCACAGGAATAAGGTAGGGAAGAATTCTAAGGATCATTTTGACTGCCTCCAGAAGTTAGATCAGATGGCAAATTGGATTTGGTGCTAGGTCTTTCCCTTTAGGTTTTACCCCAACAATGTTTTCATTAGTTTCGCTCACTCTCGAAATCAAGCATTTTACAGCAGGTTGGAGCAGCCTGTATCTCAGCACAGGAATAAGGTAGGGAAGAATTCTAAGGATCATTTTGACTGCCTCCAGAAGTTAGATCAGATGGCAAATTGGATTTGGTGCTAGGTCTTTCCCTTTAGGTTTTACCCCAACAATGTTTTCATTAGTTTCGCTCACTCTCGAAATCAAGCATTTTACAGCAGGTTGGAGCAGCCTGTATCTCAGCACAGGAATAAGGTAGGGAAGAATTCTAAGGCTCATTTTGACTGCCTCCAGAAGTTAGATCAGATGGCAAATTGGATTTGGTGCTAGGTCTTTCCCTTTAGGTTTTACCCCAACAATGTTTTCATTAGTTTCGCTCACTCTCGAAATCAAGCATTTTACAGCAGGTTGGAGCAGCCTGTATCTCAGCACAGGAATAAGGTAGGGAAGAATTCTAAGGCTCATTTTGACTGCCTCCAGAAGTTAGATCAGATGGCAAATTGGATTTGGTGCTAGGTCTTTCCCTTTAGGTTTTACCCCAACAATGTTTTCATTAGTTTCGCTCACTCTCGAAATCAAGCATTTTACAGCAGGTTGGAGCAGCCTGTATCTCAGCACAGGAATAAGGTAGGGAAGAATTCTAAGGATCATTTTGACTGCCTCCAGAAGTTAGATCAGATGGCAAATTGGATTTGGTGCTAGGTCTTTCCCTTTCGGTTTTACCCCAACAATGTTTTCATTAGTTTCGCTCACTCTCGAAATCAAGCATTTTACAGCAGGTTGGAGCAGCCTGTATCTCAGCACAGGAATAAGGTAGGGAAGAATTCTAAGGATCATTTTGACTGCCTCCAGAAGTTAGATCAGATGGCAAATTGGATTTGGTGCTAGGTCTTTCCCTTTAGGTTTTACCCCAACAATGTTTTCATTAGTTTCGCTCACTCTCGAAATCAAGCATTTTACAGCAGGTTGGAGCAGCCTGTATCTCAGCACAGGAATAAGGTAGGGAAGAATTCTAAGGCTCATTTTGACTGCCTCCAGAAGTTAGATCAGATGGCAAATTGGATTTGGTGCTAGGTCTTTCCCTTTAGGTTTTACCCCAACAATGTTTTCATTAGTTTCGCTCACTCTCGAAATCAAGCATTTTACAGCAGGTTGGAGCAGCCTGTATCTCAGCACAGGAATAAGGTAGGGAAGAATTCTAAGGCTCATTTTGACTGCCTCCAGAAGTTAGATCAGATGGCAAATTGGATTTGGTGCTAGGTCTTTCCCTTTAGGTTTTACCCCAACAATGTTTTCATTAGTTTCGCTCACTCTCGAAATCAAGCATTTTACAGCAGGTTGGAGCAGCCTGTATCTCAGCACAGGAATAAGGTAGGGAAGAATTCTAAGGATCATTTTGACTGCCTCCAGAAGTTAGATCAGATGGCAAATTGGATTTGGTGCTAGGTCTTTCCCTTTAGGTTTTACCCCAACAATGTTTTCATTAGTTTCGCTCACTCTCGAAATCAAGCATTTTACAGCAGGTTGGAGCAGCCTGTATCTCAGCACAGGAATAAGGTAGGGAAGAATTCTAAGGCTCATTTTGACTGCCTCCAGAAGTTAGATCAGATGGCAAATTGGATTTGGTGCTAGGTCTTTCCCTTTAGGTTTTACCCCAACAATGTTTTCATTAGTTTCGCTCACTCTCGAAATCAAGCATTTTACAGCAGGTTGGAGCAGCCTGTATCTCAGCACAGGAATAAGGTAGGGAAGAATTCTAAGGATCATTTTGACTGCCTCCAGAAGTTAGATCAGATGGCAAATTGGATTTGGTGCTAGGTCTTTCCCTTTAGGTTTTACCCCAACAATGTTTTCATTAGTTTCGCTCACTCTCGAAATCAAGCATTTTACAGCAGGTTGGAGCAGCCTGTATCTCAGCACAGGAATAAGGTAGGGAAGAATTCTAAGGATCATTTTGACTGCCTCCAGAAGTTAGATCAGATGGCAAATTGGATTTGGTGCTAGGTCTTTCCCTTTAGGTTTTACCCCAACAATGTTTTCATTAGTTTCGCTCACTCTCGAAATCAAGCATTTTACAGCAGGTTGGAGCAGCCTGTATCTCAGCACAGGAATAAGGTAGGGAAGAATTCAAATGCTCATTTTGACTGCCTCCAGAAGTTAGATCAGATGGCAAATTGGATTTGGTGCTAGGTCTTTCCCTTTAGGTTTTACCCCAACAATGTTTTCATTAGTTTCGCTCACTCTCGAAATCAAGCATTTTACAGCAGGTTGGAGCAGCCTGTATCTCAGCACAGGAATAAGGTAGGGAAGAATTCTAAGGCTCATTTTGACTGCCTCCAGAAGTTAGATCAGATGGCAAATTGGATTTGGTGCTAGGTCTTTCCCTTTAGGTTTTACCCCAACAATGTTTTCATTAGTTTCGCTCACTCTCGAAATCAAGCATTTTACAGCAGGTTGGAGCAGCCTGTATCTCAGCACAGGAATAAGGTAGGGAAGAATTCTAAGGATCATTTTGACTGCCTCCAGAAGTTAGATCAGATGGCAAATTGGATTTGGTGCTAGGTCTTTCCCTTTAGGTTTTACCCCAACAATGTTTTCATTAGTTTCGCTCACTCTCGAAATCAAGCATTTTACAGCAGGTTGGAGCAGCCTGTATCTCAGCACAGGAATAAGGTAGGGAAGAATTCTAAGGCTCATTTTGACTGCCTCCAGAAGTTAGATCAGATGGCAAATTGGATTTGGTGCTAGGTCTTTCCCTTTAGGTTTTACCCCAACAATGTTTTCATTAGTTTCGCTCACTCTCGAAATCAAGCATTTTACAGCAGGTTGGAGCAGCCTGTATCTCAGCACAGGAATAAGGTAGGGAAGAATTCTAAGGCTCATTTTGACTGCCTCCAGAAGTTAGATCAGATGGCAAATTGGATTTGGTGCTAGGTCTTTCCCTTTAGGTTTTACCCCAACAATGTTTTCATTAGTTTCGCTCACTCTCGAAATCAAGCATTTTACAGCAGGTTGGAGCAGCCTGTATCTCAGCACAGGAATAAGGTAGGGAAGAATTCTAAGGATCATTTTGACTGCCTCCAGAAGTTAGATCAGATGGCAAATTGGATTTGGTGCTAGGTCTTTCCCTTTAGGTTTTACCCCAACAATGTTTTCATTAGTTTCGCTCACTCTCGAAATCAAGCATTTTACAGCAGGTTGGAGCAGCCTGTATCTCAGCACAGGAATAAGGTAGGGAAGAATTCTAAGGATCATTTTGACTGCCTCCAGAAGTTAGATCAGATGGCAAATTGGATTTGGTGCTAGGTCTTTCCCTTTAGGTTTTACCCCAACAATGTTTTCATTAGTTTCGCTCACTCTCGAAATCAAGCATTTTACAGCAGGTTGGAGCAGCCTGTATCTCAGCACAGGAATAAGGTAGGGAAGAATTCTAAGGCTCATTTGACTGCCTCCAGAAGTTAGATCAGATGGCAAATTGGATTTGGTGCTAGGTCTTTCCCTTTAGGTTTTACCCCAACAATGTTTTCATTAGTTTCGCTCACTCTCGAAATCAAGCATTTTACAGCAGGTTGGAGCAGCCTGTATCTCAGCACAGGAATAAGGTAGGGAAGAATTCTAAGGATCATTTTGACTGCCTCCAGAAGTTAGATCAGATGGCAAATTGGATTTGGTGCTAGGTCTTTCCCTTTAGGTTTTACCCCAACAATGTTTTCATTAGTTTCGCTCACTCTCGAAATCAAGCATTTTACAGCAGGTTGGAGCAGCCTGTATCTCAGCACAGGAATAAGGTAGGGAAGAATTCTAAGGATCATTTTGACTGCCTCCAGAAGTTAGATCAGATGGCAAATTGGATTTGGTGCTAGGTCTTTCCCTTTAGGTTTTACCCCAACAATGTTTTCATTAGTTTTCGCTCACTCTCGAAATCAAGCATTTTACAGCAGGTTGGAGCAGCCTGTATCTCAGCACAGGAATAAGGTAGGGAAGAATTCTAAGGCTCATTTTGACTGCCTCCAGAAGTTAGATCAGATGGCAAATTGGATTTGGTGCTAGGTCTTTCCCTTTAGGTTTTACCCCAACAATGTTTTCATTAGTTTCGCTCACTCTCGAAATCAAGCATTTTACAGCAGGTTGGAGCAGCCTGTATCTCAGCACAGGAATAAGGTAGGGAAGAATTCTAAGGCTCATTTTGACTGCCTCCAGAAGTTAGATCAGATGGCAAATTGGATTTGGTGCTAGGTCTTTCCCTTTAGGTTTTACCCCAACAATGTTTTCATTAGTTTCGCTCACTCTCGAAATCAAGCATTTTACAGCAGGTTGGAGCAGCCTGTATCTCAGCACAGGAATAAGGTAGGGAAGAATTCTAAGGATCATTTTGACTGCCTCCAGAAGTTAGATCAGATGGCAAATTGGATTTGGTGCTAGGTCTTTCCCTTTAGGTTTTACCCCAACAATATTTTCATTAGTTTCGCTCACTCTCGAAATCAAGCATTTTACAGCAGGTTGGAGCAGCCTGTATCTCAGCACAGGAATAAGGTAGGGAAGAATTCTAAGGATCATTTTGACTGCCTCCAGAAGTTAGATCAGATGGCAAATTGGATTTGGTGCTAGGTCTTTCCCTTTAGGTTTTACCCCAACAATGTTTTCATTAGTTTCGCTCACTCTCGAAATCAAGCATTTTACAGCAGGTTGGAGCAGCCTGTATCTCAGCACAGGAATAAGGTAGGGAAGAATTCTAAGGATCATTTTGACTGCCTCCAGAAGTTAGATCAGATGGCAAATTGGATTTGGTGCTAGGTCTTTCCCTTTAGGTTTTACCCCAACAATGTTTTCATTAGTTTCGCTCACTCTCGAAATCAAGCATTTTACAGCAGGTTGGAGCAGCCTGTATCTCAGCACAGGAATAAGGTAGGGAAGAATTCTAAGGCTCATTTTGACTGCCTCCAGAAGTTAGATCAGATGGCAAATTGGATTTGGTGCTAGGTCTTTCCCTTTAGGTTTTACCCCAACAATGTTTTCATTAGTTTCGCTCACTCTCGAAATCAAGCATTTTACAGCAGGTTGGAGCAGCCTGTATCTCAGCACAGGAATAAGGTAGGGAAGAATTCTAAGGATCATTTTGACTGCCTCCAGAAGTTAGATCAGATGGCAAATTGGATTTGGTGCTAGGTCTTTCCCTTTAGGTTTTACCCCAACAATGTTTTCATTAGTTTCGCTCACTCTCGAAATCAAGTATTTTACAGCAGGTTGGAGCAGCCTGTATCTCAGCACAGGAATAAGGTAGGGAAGAATTCTAAGGCTCATTTTGACTGCCTCCAGAAGTTAGATCAGATGGCAAATTGGATTTGGTGCTAGGTCTTTCCCTTTAGGTTTTACCCCAACAATGTTTTCATTAGTTTCGCTCACTCTCGAAATCAAGCATTTTACAGCAGGTTGGAGCAGCCTGTATCTCAGCACAGGAATAAGGTAGGGAAGAATTCTAAGGATCATTTTGACTGCCTCCAGAAGTTAGATCAGATGGCAAATTGGATTTGGTGCTAGGTCTTTCCCTTTAGGTTTTACCCCAACAATGTTTTCATTAGTTTCGCTCACTCTCGAAATCAAGCATTTTACAGCAGGTTGGAGCAGCCTGTATCTCAGCACAGGAATAAGGTAGGGAAGAATTCTAAGGATCATTTTGACTGCCTCCAGAAGTTAGATCAGATGGCAAATTGGATTTGGTGCTAGGTCTTTCCCTTTAGGTTTTACCCCAACAATGTTTTCATTAGTTTCGCTCACTCTCGAAATCAAGCATTTTACAGCAGGTTGGAGCAGCCTGTATCTCAGCACAGGAATAAGGTAGGGAAGAATTCTAAGGATCATTTTGACTGCCTCCAGAAGTTAGATCAGATGGCAAATTGGATTTGGTGCTAGGTCTTTCCCTTTAGGTTTTACCCCAACAATGTTTTCATTAGTTTCGCTCACTCTCGAAATCAAGCATTTTACAGCAGGTTGGAGCAGCCTGTATCTCAGCACAGGAATAAGGTAGGGAAGAATTCTAAGGATCATTTTGACTGCCTCCAGAAGTTAGATCAGATGGCAAATTGGATTTGGTGCTAGGTCTTTCCCTTTAGGTTTTACCCCAACAATGTTTTCATTAGTTTCGCTCACTCTCGAAATCAAGCATTTTACAGCAGGTTGGAGCAGCCTGTATCTCAGCACAGGAATAAGGTAGGGAAGAATTCTAAGGCTCATTTTGACTGCCTCCAGAAGTTAGATCAGATGGCAAATTGGATTTGGTGCTAGGTCTTTCCCTTTAGGTTTTACCCCAACAATGTTTTCATTAGTTTCGCTCACTCTCGAAATCAAGCATTTTACAGCAGGTTGGAGCAGCCTGTATCTCAGCACAGGAATAAGGTAGGGAAGAATTCAAATACTCATTTTGACTGCCTCCAGAAGTTAGATCAGATGGCAAATTGGATTTGGTGCTAGGTCTTTCCCTTTAGGTTTTACCCCAACAATGTTTTCATTAGTTTCGCTCACTCTCGAAATCAAGCATTTTACAGCAGGTTGGAGCAGCCTGTATCTCAGCACAGGAATAAGGTAGGGAAGAATTCTAAGGATCATTTTGACTGCCTCCAGAAGTTAGATCAGATGGCAAATTGGATTTGGTGCTAGGTCTTTCCCTTTAGGTTTTACCCCAACAATGTTTTCATTAGTTTCGCTCACTCTCGAAATCAAGCATTTTACAGCAGGTTGGAGCAGCCTGTATCTCAGCACAGGAATAAGGTAGGGAAGAATTCTAAGGATCATTTTGACTGCCTCCAGAAGTTAGATCAGATGGCAAATTGGATTTGGTGCTAGGTCTTTCCCTTTAGGTTTTACCCCAACAATGTTTTCATTAGTTTCGCTCACTCTCGAAATCAAGCATTTTACAGCAGGTTGGAGCAGCCTGTATCTCAGCACAGGAATAAGGTAGGGAAGAATTCTAAGGCTCATTTTGACTGCCTCCAGAAGTTAGATCAGATGGCAAATTGGATTTGGTGCTAGGTCTTTCCCTTTAGGTTTTACCCCAACAATGTTTTCATTAGTTTCGCTCACTCTCGAAATCAAGCATTTTACAGCAGGTTGGAGCAGCCTGTATCTCAGCACAGGAATAAGGCAGGGAAGAATTCTAAGGCTCATTTTGACTGCCTCCAGAAGTTAGATCAGATGGCAAATTGGATTTGGTGCTAGGTCTTTCCCTTTAGGTTTTACCCCAACAATGTTTTCATTAGTTTCGCTCACTCTCGAAATCAAGCATTTTACAGCAGGTTGGAGCAGCCTGTATCTCAGCACAGGAATAAGGTAGGGAAGAATTCTAAGGATCATTTTGACTGCCTCCAGAAGTTAGATCAGATGGCAAATTGGATTTGGTGCTAGGTCTTTCCCTTTAGGTTTTACCCCAACAATGTTTTCATTAGTTTCGCTCACTCTCGAAATCAAGCATTTTACAGCAGGTTGGAGCAGCCTGTATCTCAGCACAGGAATAAGGTAGGGAAGAATTCAAATGCTCATTTTGACTGCCTCCAGAAGTTAGATCAGATGGCAAATTGGATTTGGTGCTAGGTCTTTCCCTTTAGGTTTTACCCCAACAATGTTTTCATTAGTTTCGCTCACTCTCGAAATCAAGCATTTTACAGCAGGTTGGAGCAGCCTGTATCTCAGCACAGGAATAAGGTAGGGAAGAATTCTAAGGATCATTTTGACTGCCTCCAGAAGTTAGATCAGATGGCAAATTGGATTTGGTGCTAGGTCTTTCCCTTTAGGTTTTACCCCAACAATGTTTTCATTAGTTTCACTCACTCTCGAAATCAAGCATTTTACAGCAGGTTGGAGCAGCCTGTATCTCAGCACAGGAATAAGGTAGGGAAGAATTCTAAGGCTCATTTTGACTGCCTCCAGAAGTTAGATCAGATGGCAAATTGGATTTGGTGCTAGGTCTTTCCCTTTAGGTTTTACCCCAACAATGTTTTCATTAGTTTCGCTCACTCTCGAAATCAAGCATTTTACAGCAGGTTGGAGCAGCCTGTATCTCAGCACAGGAATAAGGTAGGGAAGAATTCAAATGCTCATTTTGACTGCCTCCAGAAGTTAGATCAGATGGCAAATTGGATTTGGTGCTAGGTCTTTCCCTTTAGGTTTTACCCCAACAATGTTTTCATTAGTTTCGCTCACTCTCGAAATCAAGCATTTTACAGCAGGTTGGAGCAGCCTGTATCTCAGCACAGGAATAAGGTAGGGAAGAATTCTAAGGATCATTTTGACTGCCTCCAGAAGTTAGATCAGATGGCAAATTGGATTTGGTGCTAGGTCTTTCCCTTTAGGTTTTACCCCAACAATGTTTTCATTAGTTTCGCTCACTCTCGAAATCAAGCATTTTACAGCAGGTTGGAGCAGCCTGTATCTCAGCACAGGAATAAGGTAGGGAAGAATTCTAAGGATCATTTTGACTGCCTCCAGAAGTTAGATCAGATGGCAAATTGGATTTGGTGCTAGGTCTTTCCCTTTAGGTTTTACCCCAACAATGTTTTCATTAGTTTCGCTCACTCTCGAAATCAAGCATTTTACAGCAGGTTGGAGCAGCCTGTATCTCAGCACAGGAATAAGGTAGGGAAGAATTCTAAGGATCATTTTGACTGCCTCCAGAAGTTAGATCAGATGGCAAATTGGATTTGGTGCTAGGTCTTTCCCTTTAGGTTTTACCCCAACAATGTTTTCATTAGTTTCGCTCACTCTCGAAATCAAGCATTTTACAGCAGGTTGGAGCAGCCTGTATCTCAGCACAGGAATAAGGTAGGGAAGAATTCTAAGGCTCATTTTGACTGCCTCCAGAAGTTAGATCAGATGGCAAATTGGATTTGGTGCTAGGTCTTTCCCTTTAGGTTTTACCCCAACAATGTTTTCATTAGTTTCGCTCACTCTCGAAATCAAGCATTTTACAGCAGGTTGGAGCAGCCTGTATCTCAGCACAGGAATAAGGTAGGGAAGAATTCTAAGGATCATTTTGACTGCCTCCAGAAGTTAGATCAGATGGCAAATTGGATTTGGTGCTAGGTCTTTCCCTTTAGGTTTTACCCCAACAATGTTTTCATTAGTTTCGCTCACTCTCGAAATCAAGCATTTTACAGCAGGTTGGAGCAGCCTGTATCTCAGCACAGGAATAAGGTAGGGAAGAATTCTAAGGATCATTTTGACTGCCTCCAGAAGTTAGATCAGATGGCAAATTGGATTTGGTGCTAGGTCTTTCCCTTTAGGTTTTACCCCAACAATGTTTTCATTAGTTTCGCTCACTCTCGAAATCAAGCATTTTACAGCAGGTTGGAGCAGCCTGTATCTCAGCACAGGAATAAGGTAGGGAAGAATTCTAAGGATCATTTTGACTGCCTCCAGAAGTTAGATCAGATGGCAAATTGGATTTGGTGCTAGGTCTTTCCCTTTAGGTTTTACCCCAACAATGTTTTCATTAGTTTCGCTCACTCTCGAAATCAAGC
>NW_027143942.1:0-44712 GCF_026170545.1 Melanerpes formicivorus
TTAGATCAGACAGCAAATTGGATTTGGTGCTAGGTCTTTCCCTTTAGGTTTTACCCCAACAATGTTTTCATTAGTTTCGCTCACTCTCGAAATCAAGCATTTTACAGCAGGTTGGAGCAGCCTGTATCTCAGCACAGGAATAAGGTAGGGAAGAATTCTAAGGCTCATTTTGACTGCCTCCAGAAGTTAGATCAGATGGCAAATTGGATTTGGTGCTAGGTCTTTCCCTTTAGGTTTTACCCCAACAATGTTTTCATTAGTTTCGCTCACTCTCGAAATCAAGCATTTTACAGCAGGTTGGAGCAGCCTGTATCTCAGCACAGGAATAAGGTAGGGAAGAATTCTAAGGCTCATTTTGACTGCCTCCAGAAGTTAGATCAGATGGCAAATTGGATTTGGTGCTAGGTCTTTCCCTTTAGGTTTTAGCCCAACAATGTTTTCATTAGTTTCGCTCACTCTCGAAATCAAGCATTTTACAGCAGGTTGGAGCAGCCTGTATCTCAGCACAGGAATAAGGTAGGGAAGAATTCAAATACTCATTTTGACTGCCTCCAGAAGTTAGATCAGATGGCAAATTGGATTTGGTGCTAGGTCTTTCCCTTTAGGTTTTACCCCAACAATGTTTTCATTAGTTTTGCTCACTCTCGAAATCAAGCATTTTACAGCAGGTTGGAGCAGCCTGTATCTCAGCACAGGAATAAGGTAGGGAAGAATTCAAATGCTCATTTTGACTGCCTCCAGAAGTTAGATCAGATGGCAAATTGGATTTGGTGCTAGGTCTTTCCCTTTAGGTTTTACCCCAACAATGTTTTCATTAGTTTCGCTCACTCTCGAAATCAAGCATTTTACAGCAGGTTGGAGCAGCCTGTATCTCAGCACAGGAATAAGGTAGGGAAGAATTCTAAGGATCATTTTGACTGCCTCCAGAAGTTAGATCAGATGGCAAATTGGATTTGGTGCTAGGTCTTTCCCTTTAGGTTTTACCCCAACAATGTTTTCATTAGTTTCGCTCACTCTCGAAATCAAGCATTTTACAGCAGGTTGGAGCAGCCTGTATCTCAGCACAGGAATAAGGTAGGGAAGAATTCTAAGGCTCATTTTGACTGCCTCCAGAAGTTAGATCAGATGGCAAATTGGATTTGGTGCTAGGTCTTTCCCTTTAGGTTTTACCCCAACAATGTTTTCATTAGTTTCGCTCACTCTCGAAATCAAGCATTTTACAGCAGGTTGGAGCAGCCTGTATCTCAGCACAGGAATAAGGTAGGGAAGAATTCTAAGGCTCATTTTAACTGCCTCCAGAAGTTAGATCAGATGGCAAATTGGATTTGGTGCTAGGTCTTTCCCTTTAGGTTTTACCCCAACAATGTTTTCATTAGTTTCGCTCACTCTCGAAATCAAGCATTTTACAGCAGGTTGGAGCAGCCTGTATCTCAGCACAGGAATAAGGTAGGGAAGAATTCTAAGGCTCATTTTGACTGCCTCCAGAAGTTAGATCAGATGGCAAATTGGATTTGGTGCTAGGTCTTTCCCTTTAGGTTTTACCCCAACAATGTTTTCATTAGTTTCGCTCACTCTCGAAATCAAGCATTTTACAGCAGGTTGGAGCAGCCTGTATCTCAGCACAGGAATAAGGTAGGGAAGAATTCTAAGGATCATTTTGACTGCCTCCAGAAGTTAGATCAGATGGCAAATTGGATTTGGTGCTAGGTCTTTCCCTTTAGGTTTTACCCCAACAATGTTTTCATTAGTTTCGCTCACTCTCGAAATCAAGCATTTTACAGCAGGTTGGAGCAGCCTGTATCTCAGCACAGGAATAAGGTAGGGAAGAATTCTAAGGCTCATTTTGACTGCCTCCAGAAGTTAGATCAGATGGCAAATTGGATTTGGTGCTAGGTCTTTCCCTTTAGGTTTTACCCCAACAATGTTTTCATTAGTTTCGCTCACTCTCGAAATCAAGCATTTTACAGCAGGTTGGAGCAGCCTGTATCTCAGCACAGGAATAAGGTAGGGAAGAATTCTAAGGCTCATTTTGACTGCCTCCAGAAGTTAGATCAGATGGCAAATTGGATTTGGTGCTAGGTCTTTCCCTTTAGGTTTTACCCCAACAATGTTTTCATTAGTTTCGCTCACTCTCGAAATCAAGCATTTTACAGCAGGTTGGAGCAGCCTGTATCTCAGCACAGGAATAAGGTAGGGAAGAATTCAAATACTCATTTTGACTGCCTCCAGAAGTTAGATCAGATGGCAAATTGGATTTGGTGCTAGGTCTTTCCCTTTAGGTTTTACCCCAACAATGTTTTCATTAGTTTCGCTCACTCTCGAAATCAAGCATTTTACAGCAGGTTGGAGCAGCCTGTATCTCAGCACAGGAATAAGGTAGGGAAGAATTCTAAGGCTCATTTTGACTGCCTCCAGAAGTTAGATCAGATGGCAAATTGGATTTGGTGCTAGGCCTTTCCCTTTAGGTTTTACCCCAACAATGTTTTCATTAGTTTCGCTCACTCTCGAAATCAAGCATTTTACAGCAGGTTGGAGCAGCCTGTATCTCAGCACAGGAATAAGGTAGGGAAGAATTCTAAGGATCATTTTGACTGCCTCCAGAAGTTAGATCAGATGGCAAATTGGATTTGGTGCTAGGTCTTTCCCTTTAGGTTTTACCCCAACAATGTTTTCATTAGTTTCGCTCACTCTCGAAATCAAGCAGTTTACAGCAGGTTGGAGCAGCCTGTATCTCAGCACAGGAATAAGGTAGGGAAGAATTCTAAGGATCATTTTGACTGCCTCCAGAAGTTAGATCAGATGGCAAATTGGATTTGGTGCTAGGTCTTTCCCTTTAGGTTTTACCCCAACAATGTTTTCATTAGTTTCGCTCACTCTCGAAATCAAGCATTTTACAGCAGGTTGGAGCAGCCTGTATCTCAGCACAGGAATAAGGTAGGGAAGAATTCTAAGGATCATTTTGACTGCCTCCAGAAGTTAGATCAGATGGCAAATTGGATTTGGTGCTAGGTCTTTCCCTTTAGGTTTTACCCCAACAATGTTTTCATTAGTTTCGCTCACTCTCGAAATCAAGCATTTTACAGCAGGTTGGAGCAGCCTGTATCTCAGCACAGGAATAAGGTAGGGAAGAATTCTAAGGATCATTTTGACTGCCTCCAGAAGTTAGATCAGATGGCAAATTGGATTTGGTGCTAGGTCTTTCCCTTTAGGTTTTACCCCAACAATGTTTTCATTAGTTTCGCTCACTCTCGAAATCAAGCATTTTACAGCAGGTTGGAGCAGCCTGTATCTCAGCACAGGAATAAGGTAGGGAAGAATTCTAAGGATCATTTTGACTGCCTCCAGAAGTTAGATCAGATGGCAAATTGGATTTGGTGCTAGGTCTTTCCCTTTAGGTTTTACCCCAACAATGTTTTCATTAGTTTCGCTCACTCTCGAAATCAAGCATTTTACAGCAGGTTGGAGCAGCCTGTATCTCAGCACAGGAATAAGGTAGGGAAGAATTCTAAGGATCATTTTGACTGCCTCCAGAAGTTAGATCAGATGGCAAATTGGATTTGGTGCTAGGTCTTTCCCTTTAGGTTTTACCCCAACAATGTTTTCATTAGTTTCGCTCACTCTCGAAATCAAGCATTTTACAGCAGGTTGGAGCAGCCTGTATCTCAGCACAGGAATAAGGTAGGGAAGAATTCTAAGGCTCATTTTGACTGCCTCCAGAAGTTAGATCAGATGGCAAATTGGATTTGGTGCTAGGTCTTTCCCTTTAGGTTTTACCCCAACAATGTTTTCATTAGTTTCGCTCACTCTCGAAATCAAGCATTTTACAGCAGGTTGGAGCAGCCTGTATCTCAGCACAGGAATAAGGTAGGGAAGAATTCTAAGGCTCATTTTGACTGCCTCCAGAAGTTAGATCAGATGGCAAATTGGATTTGGTGCTAGGTCTTTCCCTTTAGGTTTTACCCCAACAATGTTTTCATTAGTTTCGCTCACTCTCGAAATCAAGCATTTTACAGCAGGTTGGAGCAGCCTGTATCTCAGCACAGGAATAAGGTAGGGAAGAATTCTAAGGATCATTTTGACTGCCTCCAGAAGTTAGATCAGATGGCAAATTGGATTTGGTGCTAGGTCTTTCCCTTTAGGTTTTACCCCAACAATGTTTTCATTAGTTTCGCTCACTCTCGAAATCAAGCATTTTACAGCAGGTTGGAGCAGCCTGTATCTCAGCACAGGAATAAGGTAGGGAAGAATTCTAAGGATCATTTTGACTGCCTCCAGAAGTTAGATCAGATGGCAAATTGGATTTGGTGCTAGGTCTTTCCCTTTAGGTTTTACCCCAACAATGTTTTCATTAGTTTCGCTCACTCTCGAAATCAAGCATTTTACAGCAGGTTGGAGCAGCCTGTATCTCAGCACAGGAATAAGGTAGGGAAGAATTCTAAGGATCATTTTGACTGCCTCCAGAAGTTAGATCAGATGGCAAATTGGATTTGGTGCTAGGTCTTTCCCTTTAGGTTTTACCCCAACAATGTTTTCATTAGTTTCGCTCACTCTCGAAATCAAGCATTTTACAGCAGGTTGGAGCAGCCTGTATCTCAGCACAGGAATAAGGTAGGGAAGAATTCTAAGGATCATTTTGACTGCCTCCAGAAGTTAGATCAGATGGCAAATTGGATTTGGTGCTAGGTCTTTCCCTTTAGGTTTTACCCCAACAATGTTTTCATTAGTTTCGCTCACTCTCGAAATCAAGCATTTTACAGCAGGTTGGAGCAGCCTGTATCTCAGCACAGGAATAAGGTAGGGAAGAATTCTAAGGCTCATTTTGACTGCCTCCAGAAGTTAGATCAGATGGCAAATTGGATTTGGTGCTAGGTCTTTCCCTTTAGGTTTTACCCCAACAATGTTTTCATTAGTTTCGCTCACTCTCGAAATCAAGCATTTTACAGCAGGTTGGAGCAGCCTGTATCTCAGCACAGGAATAAGGTAGGGAAGAATTCTAAGGCTCATTTTGACTGCCTCCAGAAGTTAGATCAGATGGCAAATTGGATTTGGTGCTAGGTCTTTCCCTTTAGGTTTTACCCCAACAATGTTTTCATTAGTTTCGCTCACTCTCGAAATCAAGCATTTTACAGCAGGTTGGAGCAGCCTGTATCTCAGCACAGGAATAAGGTAGGGAAGAATTCTAAGGCTCATTTTGACTGCCTCCAGAAGTTAGATCAGATGGCAAATTGGATTTGGTGCTAGGTCTTTCCCTTTAGGTTTTACCCCAACAATGTTTTCATTAGTTTCGCTCACTCTCGAAATCAAGCATTTTACAGCAGGTTGGAGCAGCCTGTATCTCAGCACAGGAATAAGGTAGGGAAGAATTCTAAGGCTCATTTTGACTGCCTCCAGAAGTTAGATCAGATGGCAAATTGGATTTGGTGCTAGGTCTTTCCCTTTAGGTTTTACCCCAACAATGTTTTCATTAGTTTCGCTCACTCTCGAAATCAAGCATTTTACAGCAGGTTGGAGCAGCCTGTATCTCAGCACAAGAATAAGGTAGGGAAGAATTCTAAGGATCATTTTGACTGCCTCCAGAAGTTAGATCAGATGGCAAATTGGATTTGGTGCTAGGTCTTTCCCTTTAGGTTTTACCCCAACAATGTTTTCATTAGTTTCGCTCACTCTCGAAATCAAGCATTTTACAGCAGGTTGGAGCAGCCTGTATCTCAGCACAGGAATAAGGTAGGGAAGAATTCTAAGGCTCATTTTGACTGCCTCCAGAAGTTAGATCAGATGGCAAATTGGATTTGGTGCTAGGTCTTTCCCTTTAGGTTTTACCCCAACAATGTTTTCATTAGTTTCGCTCACTCTCGAAATCAAGCATTTTACAGCAGGTTGGAGCAGCCTGTATCTCTAGCAGAGGAATAAGGTAGGGAAGAATTCTAAGGATCATTTTGACTGCCTCCAGAAGTTAGATCAGATGGCAAATTGGATTTGGTGCTAGGTCTTTCCCTTTAGGTTTTACCCCAACAATGTTTTCATTAGTTTCGCTCACTCTCGAAATCAAGCATTTTACAGCAGGTTGGAGCAGCCTGTATCTCAGCACAGGAATAAGGTAGGGAAGAATTCTAAGGATCATTTTGACTGCCTCCAGAAGTTAGATCAGATGGCAAATTGGATTTGGTGCTAGGTCTTTCCCTTTAGGTTTTACCCCAACAATGTTTTCATTAGTTTCGCTCACTCTCGAAATCAAGCATTTTACAGCAGGTTGGAGCAGCCTGTATCTCAGCACAGGAATAAGGTAGGGAAGAATTCTAAGGATCATTTTGACTGCCTCCAGAAGTTAGATCAGATGGCAAATTGGATTTGGTGCTAGGTCTTTCCCTTTAGGTTTTACCCCAACAATGTTTTCATTAGTTTCGCTCACTCTCGAAATCAAGCATTTTACAGCAGGTTGGAGCAGCCTGTATCTCAGCACAGGAATAAGGTAGGGAAGAATTCTAAGGCTCATTTTGACTGCCTCCAGAAGTTAGATCAGATGGCAAATTGGATTTGGTGCTAGGTCTTTCCCTTTAAGTTTTACCCCAACAATGTTTTCATTAGTTTCGCTCACTCTCGAAATCAAGCATTTTACAGCAGGTTGGAGCAGCCTGTATCTCAGCACAGGAATAAGGTAGGGAAGAATTCAAATGCTCATTTTGACTGCCTCCAGAAGTTAGATCAGATGGCAAATTGGATTTGGTGCTAGGTCTTTCCCTTTAGGTTTTACCCCAACAATGTTTTCACTAGTTTCGCTCACTCTCGAAATCAAGCATTTTACAGCAGGTTGGAGCAGCCTGTATCTCAGCACAGGAATAAGGTAGGGAAGAATTCTAAGGATCATTTTGACTGCCTCCAGAAGTTAGATCAGATGGCAAATTGGATTTGGTGCTAGGTCTTTCCCTTTAGGTTTTACCCCAACAATGTTTTCATTAGTTTCGCTCACTCTCGAAATCAAGCATTTTACAGCAGGTTGGAGCAGCCTGTATCTCTAGCAGAGGAATAAGGTAGGGAAGAATTCTAAGGATCATTTTGACTGCCTCCAGAAGTTAGATCAGATGGCAAATTGGATTTGGTGCTAGGTCTTTCCCTTTAGGTTTTACCCCAACAATGTTTTCATTAGTTTCGCTCACTCTCGAAATCAAGCATTTTACAGCAGGTTGGAGCAGCCTGTATCTCAGCACAGGAATAAGGTAGGGAAGAATTCTAAGGATCATTTTGACTGCCTCCAGAAGTTAGATCAGATGGCAAATTGGATTTGGTGCTAGGTCTTTCCCTTTAGGTTTTACCCCAACAATGTTTTCATTAGTTTCGCTCACTCTCGAAATCAAGCATTTTACAGCAGGTTGGAGCAGCCTGTATCTCAGCACAGGAATAAGGTAGGGAAGAATTCTAAGGATCATTTTGACTGCCTCCAGAAGTTAGATCAGATGGCAAATTGGATTTGGTGCTAGGTCTTTCCCTTTAGGTTTTACCCCAACAATGTTTTCATTAGTTTCGCTCACTCTCGAAATCAAGCATTTTACAGCAGGTTGGAGCAGCCTGTATCTCAGCACAGGAATAAGGTAGGGAAGAATTCTAAGGCTCATTTTGACTGCCTCCAGAAGTTAGATCAGATGGCAAATTGGATTTGGTGCTAGGTCTTTCCCTTTAAGTTTTACCCCAACAATGTTTTCATTAGTTTCGCTCACTCTCGAAATCAAGCATTTTACAGCAGGTTGGAGCAGCCTGTATCTCAGCACAGGAATAAGGTAGGGAAGAATTCAAATGCTCATTTTGACTGCCTCCAGAAGTTAGATCAGATGGCAAATTGGATTTGGTGCTAGGTCTTTCCCTTTAGGTTTTACCCCAACAATGTTTTCACTAGTTTCGCTCACTCTCGAAATCAAGCATTTTACAGCAGGTTGGAGCAGCCTGTATCTCAGCACAGGAATAAGGTAGGGAAGAATTCTAAGGCTCATTTTGACTGCCTCCAGAAGTTAGATCAGATGGCAAATTGGATTTGGTGCTAGGTCTTTCCCTTTAGGTTTTACCCCAACAATGTTTTCATTAGTTTCGCTCACTCTCGAAATCAAGCATTTTACAGCAGGTTGGAGCAGCCTGTATCTCTAGCAGAGGAATAAGGTAGGGAAGAATTCTAAGGATCATTTTGACTGCCTCCAGAAGTTAGATCAGATGGCAAATTGGATTTGGTGCTAGGTCTTTCCCTTTAGGTTTTACCCCAACAATGTTTTCATTAGTTTCGCTCACTCTCGAAATCAAGCATTTTACAGCAGGTTGGAGCAGCCTGTATCTCAGCACAGGAATAAGGTAGGGAAGAATTCTAAGGATCATTTTGACTGCCTCCAGAAGTTAGATCAGATGGCAAATTGGATTTGGTGCTAGGTCTTTCCCTTTAGGTTTTACCCCAACAATGTTTTCATTAGTTTCGCTCACTCTCGAAATCAAGCATTTTACAGCAGGTTGGAGCAGCCTGTATCTCAGCACAGGAATAAGGTAGGGAAGAATTCTAAGGATCATTTTGACTGCCTCCAGAAGTTAGATCAGATGGCAAATTGGATTTGGTGCTAGGTCTTTCCCTTTAGGTTTTACCCCAACAATGTTTTCATTAGTTTCGCTCACTCTCGAAATCAAGCATTTTACAGCAGGTTGGAGCAGCCTGTATCTCAGCACAGGAATAAGGTAGGGAAGAATTCTAAGGCTCATTTTGACTGCCTCCAGAAGTTAGATCAGATGGCAAATTGGATTTGGTGCTAGGTCTTTCCCTTTAAGTTTTACCCCAACAATGTTTTCATTAGTTTCGCTCACTCTCGAAATCAAGCATTTTACAGCAGGTTGGAGCAGCCTGTATCTCAGCACAGGAATAAGGTAGGGAAGAATTCAAATGCTCATTTTGACTGCCTCCAGAAGTTAGATCAGATGGCAAATTGGATTTGGTGCTAGGTCTTTCCCTTTAGGTTTTACCCCAACAATGTTTTCACTAGTTTCGCTCACTCTCGAAATCACGCATTTTACAGCAGGTTGGAGCAGCCTGTATCTCAGCACAGGAATAAGGTAGGGAAGAATTCTAAGGATCATTTTGACTGCCTCCAGAAGTTAGATCAGATGGCAAATTGGATTTGGTGCTAGGTCTTTCCCTTTAGGTTTTACCCCAACAATGTTTTCATTAGTTTCGCTCACTCTCGAAATCAAGCATTTTACAGCAGGTTGGAGCAGCCTGTATCTCAGCACAGGAATAAGGTAGGGAAGAATTCTAAGGCTCATTTTGACTGCCTCCAGAAGTTAGATCAGATGGCAAATTGGATTTGGTGCTAGGTCTTTCCCTTTAGGTTTTACCCCAACAATGTTTTCATTAGTTTCGCTCACTCTCGAAATCAAGCATTTTACAGCAGGTTGGAGCAGCCTGTATCTCAGCACAGGAATAAGGTAGGGAAGAATTCTAAGGCTCATTTTGACTGCCTCCAGAAGTTAGATCAGATGGCAAATTGGATTTGGTGCTAGGTCTTTCCCTTTAGGTTTTACCCAACAATGTTTTCATTAGTTTCGCTCACTCTCGAAATCAAGCATTTTACAGCAGGTTGGAGCAGCCTGTATCTCAGCACAGGAATAAGGTAGGGAAGAATTCTAAGGCTCATTTTGACTGCCTCCAGAAGTTAGATCAGATGGCAAATTGGATTTGGTGCTAGGTCTTTCCCTTTAGGTTTTACCCCAACAATGTTTTCATTAGTTTCGCTCACTATCGAAATCAAGCATTTTACAGCAGGTTGGAGCAGCCTGTATCTCAGCACAGGAATAAGGTAGGGAAGAATTCAAATGCTCATTTTGACTGCCTCCAGAAGTTAGATCAGATGGCAAATTGGATTTGGTGCTAGGTCTTTCCCTTTAGGTTTTACCCCAACAATGTTTTCATTAGTTTCGCTCACTCTCGAAATCAAGCATTTTACAGCAGGTTGGAGCAGCCTGTATCTCAGCACAGGAATAAGGTAGGGAAGAATTCTAAGGCTCATTTTGACTGCCTCCAGAAGTTAGATCAGATGGCAAATTGGATTTGGTGCTAGGTCTTTCCCTTTAGGTTTTACCCCAACAATGTTTTCATTAGTTTCGCTCACTCTCGAAATCAAGCATTTTACAGCAGGTTGGAGCAGCCTGTATCTCTAGCAGAGGAATAAGGTAGGGAAGAATTCTAAGGATCATTTTGACTGCCTCCAGAAGTTAGATCAGATGGCAAATTGGATTTGGTGCTAGGTCTTTCCCTTTAGGTTTTACCCCAACAATGTTTTCATTAGTTTCGCTCACTCTCGAAATCAAGCATTTTACAGCAGGTTGGAGCAGCCTGTATCTCTAGCAGAGGAATAAGGTAGGGAAGAATTCTAAGGATCATTTTGACTGCCTCCAGAAGTTAGATCAGATGGCAAATTGGATTTGGTGCTAGGTCTTTCCCTTTAGGTTTTACCCCAACAATGTTTTCATTAGTTTCGCTCACTCTCGAAATCAAGCATTTTACAGCAGGTTGGAGCAGCCTGTATCTCAGCACAGGAATAAGGTAGGGAAGAATTCTAAGGATCATTTTGACTGCCTCCAGAAGTTAGATCAGATGGCAAATTGGATTTGGTGCTAGGTCTTTCCCTTTAGGTTTTACCCCAACAATGTTTTCATTAGTTTCGCTCACTCTCGAAATCAAGCATTTTACAGCAGGTTGGAGCAGCCTGTATCTCAGCACAGGAATAAGGTAGGGAAGAATTCTAAGGATCATTTTGACTGCCTCCAGAAGTTAGATCAGATGGCAAATTGGATTTGGTGCTAGGTCTTTCCCTTTAGGTTTTACCCCAACAATGTTTTCATTAGTTTCGCTCACTCTCGAAATCAAGCATTTTACAGCAGGTTGGAGCAGCCTGTATCTCAGCACAGGAATAAGGTAGGGAAGAATTCTAAGGCTCATTTTGACTGCCTCCAGAAGTTAGATCAGATGGCAAATTGGATTTGGTGCTAGGTCTTTCCCTTTAAGTTTTACCCCAACAATGTTTTCATTAGTTTCGCTCACTCTCGAAATCAAGCATTTTACAGCAGGTTGGAGCAGCCTGTATCTCAGCACAGGAATAAGGTAGGGAAGAATTCAAATGCTCATTTTGACTGCCTCCAGAAGTTAGATCAGATGGCAAATTGGATTTGGTGCTAGGTCTTTCCCTTTAGGTTTTACCCCAACAATGTTTTCACTAGTTTCGCTCACTCTCGAAATCAAGCATTTTACAGCAGGTTGGAGCAGCCTGTATCTCAGCACAGGAATAAGGTAGGGAAGAATTCTAAGGATCATTTTGACTGCCTCCAGAAGTTAGATCAGATGGCAAATTGGATTTGGTGCTAGGTCTTTCCCTTTAGGTTTTACCCCAACAATGTTTTCATTAGTTTCGCTCACTCTCGAAATCAAGCATTTTACAGCAGGTTGGAGCAGCCTGTATCTCAGCACAGGAATAAGGTAGGGAAGAATTCTAAGGCTCATTTTGACTGCCTCCAGAAGTTAGATCAGATGGCAAATTGGATTTGGTGCTAGGTCTTTCCCTTTAGGTTTTACCCCAACAATGTTTTCATTAGTTTCGCTCACTCTCGAAATCAAGCATTTTACAGCAGGTTGGAGCAGCCTGTATCTCAGCACAGGAATAAGGTAGGGAAGAATTCTAAGGCTCATTTTGACTGCCTCCAGAAGTTAGATCAGATGGCAAATTGGATTTGGTGCTAGGTCTTTCCCTTTAGGTTTTACCCAACAATGTTTTCATTAGTTTCGCTCACTCTCGAAATCAAGCATTTTACAGCAGGTTGGAGCAGCCTGTATCTCAGCACAGGAATAAGGTAGGGAAGAATTCTAAGGCTCATTTTGACTGCCTCCAGAAGTTAGATCAGATGGCAAATTGGATTTGGTGCTAGGTCTTTCCCTTTAGGTTTTACCCCAACAATGTTTTCATTAGTTTCGCTCACTCTCGAAATCAAGCATTTTACAGCAGGTTGGAGCAGCCTGTATCTCAGCACAGGAATAAGGTAGGGAAGAATTCAAATGCTCATTTTGACTGCCTCCAGAAGTTAGATCAGATGGCAAATTGGATTTGGTGCTAGGTCTTTCCCTTTAGGTTTTACCCCAACAATGTTTTCATTAGTTTCGCTCACTCTCGAAATCAAGCATTTTACAGCAGGTTGGAGCAGCCTGTATCTCAGCACAGGAATAAGGTAGGGAAGAATTCTAAGGCTCATTTTGACTGCCTCCAGAAGTTAGATCAGATGGCAAATTGGATTTGGTGCTAGGTCTTTCCCTTTAGGTTTTACCCCAACAATGTTTTCATTAGTTTCGCTCACTCTCGAAATCAAGCATTTTACAGCAGGTTGGAGCAGCCTGTATCTCTAGCAGAGGAATAAGGTAGGGAAGAATTCTAAGGATCATTTTGACTGCCTCCAGAAGTTAGATCAGATGGCAAATTGGATTTGGTGCTAGGTCTTTCCCTTTAGGTTTTACCCCAACAATGTTTTCATTAGTTTCGCTCACTCTCGAAATCAAGCATTTTACAGCAGGTTGGAGCAGCCTGTATCTCAGCACAGGAATAAGGTAGGGAAGAATTCTAAGGATCATTTTGACTGCCTCCAGAAGTTAGATCAGATGGCAAATTGGATTTGGTGCTAGGTCTTTCCCTTTAGGTTTTACCCCAACAATGTTTTCATTAGTTTCGCTCACTCTCGAAATCAAGCATTTTACAGCAGGTTGGAGCAGCCTGTATCTCAGCACAGGAATAAGGTAGGGAAGAATTCTAAGGATCATTTTGACTGCCTCCAGAAGTTAGATCAGATGGCAAATTGGATTTGGTGCTAGGTCTTTCCCTTTAGGTTTTACCCCAACAATGTTTTCATTAGTTTCGCTCACTCTCGAAATCAAGCATTTTACAGCAGGTTGGAGCAGCCTGTATCTCAGCACAGGAATAAGGTAGGGAAGAATTCTAAGGCTCATTTTGACTGCCTCCAGAAGTTAGATCAGATGGCAAATTGGATTTGGTGCTAGGTCTTTCCCTTTAAGTTTTACCCCAACAATGTTTTCATTAGTTTCGCTCACTCTCGAAATCAAGCATTTTACAGCAGGTTGGAGCAGCCTGTATCTCAGCACAGGAATAAGGTAGGGAAGAATTCAAATGCTCATTTTGACTGCCTCCAGAAGTTAGATCAGATGGCAAATTGGATTTGGTGCTAGGTCTTTCCCTTTAGGTTTTACCCCAACAATGTTTTCACTAGTTTCGCTCACTCTCGAAATCAAGCATTTTACAGCAGGTTGGAGCAGCCTGTATCTCAGCACAGGAATAAGGTAGGGAAGAATTCTAAGGATCATTTTGACTGCCTCCAGAAGTTAGATCAGATGGCAAATTGGATTTGGTGCTAGGTCTTTCCCTTTAGGTTTTACCCCAACAATGTTTTCATTAGTTTCGCTCACTCTCGAAATCAAGCATTTTACAGCAGGTTGGAGCAGCCTGTATCTCAGCACAGGAATAAGGTAGGGAAGAATTCTAAGGCTCATTTTGACTGCCTCCAGAAGTTAGATCAGATGGCAAATTGGATTTGGTGCTAGGTCTTTCCCTTTAGGTTTTACCCCAACAATGTTTTCATTAGTTTCGCTCACTCTCGAAATCAAGCATTTTACAGCAGGTTGGAGCAGCCTGTATCTCAGCACAGGAATAAGGTAGGGAAGAATTCTAAGGCTCATTTTGACTGCCTCCAGAAGTTAGATCAGATGGCAAATTGGATTTGGTGCTAGGTCTTTCCCTTTAGGTTTTACCCAACAATGTTTTCATTAGTTTCGCTCACTCTCGAAATCAAGCATTTTACAGCAGGTTGGAGCAGCCTGTATCTCAGCACAGGAATAAGGTAGGGAAGAATTCTAAGGCTCATTTTGACTGCCTCCAGAAGTTAGATCAGATGGCAAATTGGATTTGGTGCTAGGTCTTTCCCTTTAGGTTTTACCCCAACAATGTTTTCATTAGTTTCGCTCACTCTCGAAATCAAGCATTTTACAGCAGGTTGGAGCAGCCTGTATCTCAGCACAGGAATAAGGTAGGGAAGAATTCAAATGCTCATTTTGACTGCCTCCAGAAGTTAGATCAGATGGCAAATTGGATTTGATGCTAGGTCTTTCCCTTTAGGTTTTACCCCAACAATGTTTTCATTAGTTTCGCTCACTCTCGAAATCAAGCATTTTACAGCAGGTTGGAGCAGCCTGTATCTCAGCACAGGAATAAGGTAGGGAAGAATTCTAAGGATCATTTTGACTGCCTCCAGAAGTTAGATCAGATGGCAAATTGGATTTGGTGCTAGGTCTTTCCCTTTAGGTTTTACCCCAACAATGTTTTCATTAGTTTCGCTCACTCTCGAAATCAAGCATTTTACAGCAGGTTGGAGCAGCCTGTATCTCAGCACAGGAATAAGGTAGGGAAGAATTCTAAGGCTCATTTTGACTGCCTCCAGAAGTTAGATCAGATGGCAAATTGGATTTGGTGCTAGGTCTTTCCCTTTAGGTTTTACCCCAACAATGTTTTCATTAGTTTCGCTCACTCTCGAAATCAAGCATTTTACAGCAGGTTGGAGCAGCCTGTATCTCAGCACAGGAATAAGGTAGGGAAGAATTCTAAGGATCATTTTGACTGCCTCCAGAAGTTAGATCAGATGGCAAATTGGATTTGGTGCTAGGTCTTTCCCTTTAGGTTTTACCCCAACAATGTTTTCATTAGTTTCGCTCACTCTCGAAATCAAGCATTTTACAGCAGGTTGGAGCAGCCTGTATCTCAGCACAGGAATAAGGTAGGGAAGAATTCTAAGGATCATTTTGACTGCCTCCAGAAGTTAGATCAGATGGCAAATTGGATTTGGTGCTAGGTCTTTCCCTTTAGGTTTTACCCCAACAATGTTTTCATTAGTTTCGCTCACTCTCGAAATCAAGCATTTTACAGCAGGTTGGAGCAGCCTGTATCTCAGCACAGGAATAAGGTAGGGAAGAATTCTAAGGATCATTTTGACTGCCTCCAGAAGTTAGATCAGATGGCAAATTGGATTTGGTGCTAGGTCTTTCCCTTTAGGTTTTACCCCAACAATGTTTTCATTAGTTTCGCTCACTCTCGAAATCAAGCATTTTACAGCAGGTTGGAGCAGCCTGTATCTCAGCACAGGAATAAGGTAGGGAAGAATTCTAAGGCTCATTTTGACTGCCTCCAGAAGTTAGATCAGATGGCAAATTGGATTTGGTGCTAGGTCTTTCCCTTTAGGTTTTACCCCAACAATGTTTTCATTAGTTTCGCTCACTCTCGAAATCAAGCATTTTACAGCAGGTTGGAGCAGCCTGTATCTCAGCACAGGAATAAGGTAGGGAAGAATTCTAAGGCTCATTTTGACTGCCTCCAGAAGTTAGATCAGATGGCAAATTGGATTTGGTGCTAGGTCTTTCCCTTTAGGTTTTACCCCAACAATGTTTTCATTAGTTTCGCTCACTCTCAAAATCAAGCATTTTACAGCAGGTTGGAGCAGCCTGTATCTCAGCACAGGAATAAGGTAGGGAAGAATTCTAAGGCTCATTTTGACTGCCTCCAGAAGTTAGATCAGATGGCAAATTGGATTTGGTGCTAGGTCTTTCCCTTTAGGTTTTACCCCAACAATGTTTTCATTAGTTTCGCTCACTCTCGAAATCAAGCATTTTACAGCAGGTTGGAGCAGCCTGTATCTCAGCACAGGAATAAGGTAGGGAAGAATTCTAAGGCTCATTTTGACTGCCTCCAGAAGTTAGATCAGATGGCAAATTGGATTTGGTGCTAGGTCTTTCCCTTTAGGTTTTACCCCAACAATGTTTTCATTAGTTTCGCTCACTCTCGAAATCAAGCATTTTACAGCAGGTTGGAGCAGCCTGTATCTCAGCACAGGAATAAGGTAGGGAAGAATTCTAAGGATCATTTTGACTGCCTCCAGAAGTTAGATCAGACGGCAAATTGGATTTGGTGCTAGGTCTTTCCCTTTAGGTTTTACCCCAACAATGTTTTCATTAGTTTCGCTCACTCTCGAAATCAAGCATTTTACAGCAGGTTGGAGCAGCCTGTATCTCAGCACAGGAATAAGGTAGGGAAGAATTCTAAGGCTCATTTTGACTGCCTCCAGAAGTTAGATCAGATGGCAAATTGGATTTGGTGCTAGGTCTTTCCCTTTAGGTTTTACCCCAACAATGTTTTCATTAGTTTCGCTGACTCTCGAAATCAAGCATTTTACAGCAGGTTGGAGCAGCCTGTATCTCAGCACAGGAATAAGGTAGGGAAGAATTCTAAGGCTCATTTTGACTGCCTCCAGAAGTTAGATCAGACGGCAAATTGGATTTGGTGCTAGGTCTTTCCCTTTAGGTTTTACCCCAACAATGTTTTCATTAGTTTCGCTCACTCTCGAAATCAAGCATTTTACAGCAGGTTGGAGCAGCCTGTATCTCAGCACAGGAATAAGGTAGGGAAGAATTCTAAGGATCATTTTGACTGCCTCCAGAAGTTAGATCAGATGGCAAATTGGATTTGGTGCTAGGTCTTTCCCTTTAGGTTTTACCCCAACAATGTTTTCATTAGTTTCGCTCACTCTCGAAATCAAGCATTTTACAGCAGGTTGGAGCAGCCTGTATCTCAGCACAGGAATAAGGTAGGGAAGAATTCTAAGGATCATTTTGACTGCCTCCAGAAGTTAGATCAGACGGCAAATTGGATTTGGTGCTAGGTCTTTCCCTTTAGGTTTTACCCCAACAATGTTTTCATTAGTTTCGCTCACTCTCGAAATCAAGCATTTTACAGCAGGTTGGAGCAGCCTGTATCTCAGCACAGGAATAAGGTAGGGAAGAATTCTAAGGATCATTTTGACTGCCTCCAGAAGTTAGATCAGATGGCAAATTGGATTTGGTGCTAGGTCTTTCCCTTTAGGTTTTACCCCAACAATGTTTTCATTAGTTTCGCTCACTCTCGAAATCAAGCATTTTACAGCAGGTTGGAGCAGCCTGTATCTCAGCACAGGAATAAGGTAGGGAAGAATTCTAAGGCTCATTTTGACTGCCTCCAGAAGTTAGATCAGACGGCAAATTGGATTTGGTGCTAGGTCTTTCCCTTTAGGTTTTACCCCAACAATGTTTTCATTAGTTTCGCTCACTCTCGAAATCAAGCATTTTACAGCAGGTTGGAGCAGCCTGTATCTCAGCACAGGAATAAGGTAGGGAAGAATTCTAAGGCTCATTTTGACTGCCTCCAGAAGTTAGATCAGATGGCAAATTGGATTTGGTGCTAGGTCTTTCCCTTTAGGTTTTACCCCAACAATGTTTTCATTAGTTTCGCTGACTCTCGAAATCAAGCATTTTACAGCAGGTTGGAGCAGCCTGTATCTCAGCACAGGAATAAGGTAGGGAAGAATTCTAAGGATCATTTTGACTGCCTCCAGAAGTTAGATCAGATGGCAAATTGGATTTGGTGCTAGGTCTTTCCCTTTAGGTTTTACCCCAACAATGTTTTCATTAGTTTCGCTCACTCTCGAAATCAAGCATTTTACAGCAGGTTGGAGCAGCCTGTATCTCAGCACAGGAATAAGGTAGGGAAGAATTCTAAGGATCATTTTGACTGCCTCCAGAAGTTAGATCAGACGGCAAATTGGATTTGGTGCTAGGTCTTTCCCTTTAGGTTTTACCCCAACAATGTTTTCATTAGTTTCGCTCACTCTCGAAATCAAGCATTTTACAGCAGGTTGGAGCAGCCTGTATCTCAGCACAGGAATAAGGTAGGGAAGAATTCTAAGGATCATTTTGACTGCCTCCAGAAGTTAGATCAGATGGCAAATTGGATTTGGTGCTAGGTCTTTCCCTTTAGGTTTTACCCCAACAATGTTTTCATTAGTTTCGCTGACTCTCGAAATCAAGCATTTTACAGCAGGTTGGAGCAGCCTGTATCTCAGCACAGGAATAAGGTAGGGAAGAATTCTAAGGCTCATTTTGACTGCCTCCAGAAGTTAGATCAGACGGCAAATTGGATTTGGTGCTAGGTCTTTCCCTTTAGGTTTTACCCCAACAATGTTTTCATTAGTTTCGCTCACTCTCGAAATCAAGCATTTTACAGCAGGTTGGAGCAGCCTGTATCTCAGCACAGGAATAAGGTAGGGAAGAATTCTAAGGATCATTTTGACTGCCTCCAGAAGTTAGATCAGATGGCAAATTGGATTTGGTGCTAGGTCTTTCCCTTTAGGTTTTACCCCAACAATGTTTTCATTAGTTTCGCTCACTCTCGAAATCAAGCATTTTACAGCAGGTTGGAGCAGCCTGTATCTCAGCACAGGAATAAGGTAGGGAAGAATTCTAAGGATCATTTTGACTGCCTCCAGAAGTTAGATCAGACGGCAAATTGGATTTGGTGCTAGGTCTTTCCCTTTAGGTTTTACCCCAACAATGTTTTCATTAGTTTCGCTCACTCTCGAAATCAAGCATTTTACAGCAGGTTGGAGCAGCCTGTATCTCAGCACAGGAATAAGGTAGGGAAGAATTCTAAGGATCATTTTGACTGCCTCCAGAAGTTAGATCAGATGGCAAATTGGATTTGGTGCTAGGTCTTTCCCTTTAGGTTTTACCCCAACAATGTTTTCATTAGTTTCGCTGACTCTCGAAATCAAGCATTTTACAGCAGGTTGGAGCAGCCTGTATCTCAGCACAGGAATAAGGTAGGGAAGAATTCTAAGGCTCATTTTGACTGCCTCCAGAAGTTAGATCAGACGGCAAATTGGATTTGGTGCTAGGTCTTTCCCTTTAGGTTTTACCCCAACAATGTTTTCATTAGTTTCGCTCACTCTCGAAATCAAGCATTTTACAGCAGGTTGGAGCAGCCTGTATCTCAGCACAGGAATAAGGTAGGGAAGAATTCTAAGGATCATTTTGACTGCCACCAGAAGTTAGATCAGATGGCAAATTGGATTTGGTGCTAGGTCTTTCCCTTTAGGTTTTACCCCAACAATGTTTTCATTAGTTTCGCTCACTCTCGAAATCAAGCATTTTACAGCAGGTTGGAGCAGCCTGTATCTCAGCACAGGAATAAGGTAGGGAAGAATTCTAAGGATCATTTTGACTGCCTCCAGAAGTTAGATCAGATGGCAAATTGGATTTGGTGCTAGGCCTTTCCCTTTAGGTTTTACCCCAACAATGTTTTCATTAGTTTCGCTCACTCTCGAAATCAAGCATTTTACAGCAGGTTGGAGCAGCCTGTATCTCAGCACAGGAATAAGGTAGGGAAGAATTCTAACGATCATTTTGACTGCCTCCAGAAGTTAGATCAGATGGCAAATTGGATTTGGTGCTAGGTCTTTCCCTTTAGGTTTTACCCCAACAATGTTTTCATTAGTTTCGCTCACTCTCGAAATCAAGCATTTTACAGCAGGTTGGAGCAGCCTGTATCTCAGCACAGGAATAAGGTAGGGAAGAATTCTAAGGATCATTTTGACTGCCTCCAGAAGTTAGATCAGATGGCAAATTGGATTTGGTGCTAGGTCTTTCCCTTTAGGTTTTACCCCAACAATGTTTTCATTAGTTTCGCTCACTCTCGAAATCAAGCATTTTACAGCAGGTTGGAGCAGCCTGTATCTCAGCACAGGAATAAGGTAGGGAAGAATTCTAAGGCTCATTTTGACTGCCTCCAGAAGTTAGATCAGATGGCAAATTGGATTTGGTGCTAGGTCTTTCCCTTTAGGTTTTACCCCAACAATGTTTTCATTAGTTTCGCTCACTCTCGAAATCAAGCATTTTACAGCAGGTTGGAGCAGCCTGTATCTCAGCACAGGAATAAGGTAGGGAAGAATTCAAATGCTCATTTTGACGGCCTCCAGAAGTTAGATCAGATGGCAAATTGGATTTGGTGCTAGGTCTTTCCCTTTAGGTTTTACCCCAACAATGTTTTCATTAGTTTCGCTCACTCTCGAAATCAAGCATTTTACAGCAGGTTGGAGCAGCCTGTATCTCAGCACAGGAATAAGGTAGGGAAGAATTCTAAGGATCATTTTGACTGCCTCCAGAAGTTAGATCAGATGGCAAATTGGATTTGGTGCTAGGTCTTTCCCTTTAGGTTTTACCCCAACAATGTTTTCATTAGTTTCGCTCACTCTCGAAATCAAGCATTTTACAGCAGGTTGGAGCAGCCTGTATCTCAGCACAGGAATAAGGTAGGGAAGAATTCTAAGGATCATTTTGACTGCCTCCAGAAGTTAGATCAGATGGCAAATTGGATTTGGTGCTAGGTCTTTCCCTTTAGGTTTTACCCCAACAATGTTTTCATTAGTTTCGCTCACTCTCGAAATCAAGCATTTTACAGCAGGTTGGAGCAGCCTGTATCTCAGCACAGGAATAAGGTAGGGAAGAATTCTAAGGCTCATTTTGCCTGCCTCCAGAAGTTAGATCAGATGGCAAATTGGATTTGGTGCTAGGTCTTTCCCTTTAGGTTTTACCCCAACAATGTTTTCATTAGTTTCGCTCACTCTCGAAATCAAGCATTTTACAGCAGGTTGGAGCAGCCTGTATCTCAGCACAGGAATAAGGTAGGGAAGAATTCTAAGGATCATTTTGACTGCCTCCAGAAGTTAGATCAGATGGCAAATTGGATTTGGTGCTAGGTCTTTCCCTTTAGGTTTTACCCCAACAATGTTTTCATTAGTTTCGCTCACTCTCGAAATCAAGCATTTTACAGCAGGTTGGAGCAGCCTGTATCTCAGCACAGGAATAAGGTAGGGAAGAATTCTAAGGATCATTTTGACTGCCTCCAGAAGTTAGATCAGATGGCAAACTGGATTTGGTGCTAGGTCTTTCCCTTTAGGTTTTACCCCAACAATGTTTTCATTAGTTTCGCTCACTCTCGAAATCAAGCATTTTACAGCAGGTTGGAGCAGCCTGTATCTCAGCACAGGAATAAGGTAGGGAAGAATTCTAAGGATCATTTTGACTGCCTCCAGAAGTTAGATCAGATGGCAAATTGGATTTGGTGCTAGGTCTTTCCCTTTAGGTTTTACCCCAACAATGTTTTCATTAGTTTCGCTCACTCTCGAAATCAAGCATTTTACAGCAGGTTGGAGCAGCCTGTATCTCAGCACAGGAATAAGGTAGGGAAGAATTCTAAGGCTCATTTTGACTGCCTCCAGAAGTTAGATCAGATGGCAAATTGGATTTGGTGCTAGGTCTTTCCCTTTAGGTTTTACCCCAACAATGTTTTCATTAGTTTCGCTCACTCTCAAAATCAAGCATTTTACAGCAGGTTGGAGCAGCCTGTATCTCAGCACAGGAATAAGGTAGGGAAGAATTCTAAGGATCATTTTGACTGCCTCCAGAAGTTAGATCAGATGGCAAATTGGATTTGGTGCTAGGTCTTTCCCTTTAGGTTTTACCCCAACAATGTTTTCATTAGTTTCGCTCACTCTTGAAATCAAGCATTTTACAGCAGGTTGGAGCAGCCTGTATCTCAGCACAGGAATAAGGTAGGGAAGAATTCTAAGGCTCATTTTGACTGCCTCCAGAAGTTAGATCAGATGGCAAATTGGATTTGGTGCTAGGTCTTTCCCTTTAGGTTTTACCCCAACAATGTTTTCATTAGTTTCGCTCACTCTCGAAATCAAGCATTTTACAGCAGGTTGGAGCAGCCTGTATCTCAGCACAGGAATAAGGTAGGGAAGAATTCTAAGGCTCATTTTGACTGCCTCCAGAAGTTAGATCAGACGGCAAATTGGATTTGGTGCTAGGTCTTTCCCTTTAGGTTTTACCCCAACAATGTTTTCATTAGTTTCGCTCACTCTCGAAATCAAGCATTTTACAGCAGGTTGGAGCAGCCTGTATCTCAGCACAGGAATAAGGTAGGGAAGAATTCTAAGGCTCATTTTGACTGCCTCCAGAAGTTAGATCAGATGGCAAATTGGATTTGGTGCTAGGTCTTTCCCTTTAGGTTTTACCCCAACAATGTTTTCATTAGTTTCGCTCACTCTCGAAATCAAGCATTTTACAGCAGGTTGGAGCAGCCTGTATCTCAGCACAGGAATAAGGTAGGGAAGAATTCTAAGGCTCATTTTGACTGCCTCCAGAAGTTAGATCAGATGGCAAATTGGATTTGGTGCTAGGTCTTTCCCTTTAGGTTTTACCCCAACAATGTTTTCATTAGTTTCGCTCACTCTCGAAATCAAGCATTTTACAGCAGGTTGGAGCAGCCTGTATCTCAGCACAGGAATAAGGTAGGGAAGAATTCTAAGGCTCATTTTGACTGCCTCCAGAAGTTAGATCAGATGGCAAATTGGATTTGGTGCTAGGTCTTTCCCTTTAGGTTTTACCCCAACAATGTTTTCATTAGTTTCGCTCACTCTCGAAATCAAGCATTTTACAGCAGGTTGGAGCAGCCTGTATCTCAGCACAGGAATAAGGTAGGGAAGAATTCTAAGGCTCATTTTGACTGCCTCCAGAAGTTAGATCAGATGGCAAATTGGATTTGGTGCTAGGTCTTTCCCTTTAGGTTTTACCCCAACAATGTTTTCATTAGTTTCGCTCACTCTCGAAATCAAGCATTTTACAGCAGGTTGGAGCAGCCTGTATCTCAGCACAGGAATAAGGTAGGGAAGAATTCTAAGGCTCATTTTGACTGCCTCCAGTAGTTAGATCAGATGGCAAATTGGATTTGGTGCTAGGTCTTTCCCTTTAGGTTTTACCCCAACAATGTTTTCATTAGTTTCGCTCACTCTCGAAATCAAGCATTTTACAGCAGGTTGGAGCAGCCTGTATCTCAGCACAGGAATAAGGTAGGGAAGAATTCTAAGGATCATTTTGACTGCCTCCAGAAGTTAGATCAGATGGCAAATTGGATTTGGTGCTAGGTCTTTCCCTTTAGGTTTTACCCCAACAATGTTTTCATTAGTTTCGCTCACTCTCGAAATCAAGCATTTTACAGCAGGTTGGAGCAGCCTGTATCTCAGGACAGGAATAAGGTAGGGAAGAATTCTAAGGATCATTTTGACTGCCTCCAGAAGTTAGATCAGATGGCAAATTGGATTTGGTGCTAGGTCTTTCCCTTTAGGTTTTACCCCAACAATGTTTTCATTAGTTTCGCTCACTCTCAAAATCAAGCATTTTACAGCAGGTTGGAGCAGCCTGTATCTCAGCACAGGAATAAGGTAGGGAAGAATTCTAAGGCTCATTTTGACTGCCTCCAGAAGTTAGATCAGATGGCAAATTGGATTTGGTGCTAGGTCTTTCCCTTTAGGTTTTACCCCAACAATGTTTTCATTAGTTTCGCTCACTCTCGAAATCAAGCATTTTACAGCAGGTTGGAGCAGCCTGTATCTCAGCACAGGAATAAGGTAGGGAAGAATTCTAAGGATCATTTTGACTGCCTCCAGAAGTTAGATCAGATGGCAAATTGGATTTGGTGCTAGGTCTTTCCCTTTAGGTTTTACCCCAACAATGTTTTCATTAGTTTCGCTCACTCTCGAAATCAAGCATTTTACAGCAGGTTGGAGCAGCCTGTATCTCAGCACAGGAATAAGGTAGGGAAGAATTCTAAGGATCATTTTGACTGCCTCCAGAAGTTAGATCAGATGGCAAATTGGATTTGGTGCTAGGTCTTTCCCTTTAGGTTTTACCCCAACAATGTTTTCATTAGTTTCGCTCACTCTCGAAATCAAGCATTTTACAGCAGGTTGGAGCAGCCTGTATCTCAGCACAGGAATAAGGTAGGGAAGAATTCTAAGGCTCATTTTGACTGCCTCCAGAAGTTAGATCAGATGGCAAATTGGATTTGGTGCTAGGTCTTTCCCTTTAGGTTTTACCCCAACAATGTTTTCATTAGTTTCGCTCACTCTCGAAATCAAGCATTTTACAGCAGGTTGGAGCAGCCTGTATCTCAGCACAGGAATAAGGTAGGGAAGAATTCTAAGGATCATTTTGACTGCCTCCAGAAGTTAGATCAGATGGCAAATTGGATTTGGTGCTAGGTCTTTCCCTTTAGGTTTTACCCCAACAATGTTTTCATTAGTTTCGCTCACTCTCGAAATCAAGCATTTTACAGCAGGTTGGAGCAGCCTGTATCTCAGCACAGGAATAAGGTAGGGAAGAATTCTAAGGCTCATTTTGACTGCCTCCAGAAGTTAGATCAGATGGCAAATTGGATTTGGTGCTAGGTCTTTCCCTTTAGGTTTTACCCCAACAATGTTTTCATTAGTTTCGCTCACTCTCGAAATCAAGCATTTTACAGCAGGTTGGAGCAGCCTGTATCTCAGCACAGGAATAAGGTAGGGAAGAATTCTAAGGCTCATTTTGACTGCCTCCAGAAGTTAGATCAGATGGCAAATTGGATTTGGTGCTAGGTCTTTCCCTTTAGGTTTTACCCCAACAATGTTTTCATTAGTTTCGCTCACTCTCGAAATCAAGCATTTTACAGCAGGTTGGAGCAGCCTGTATCTCAGCACAGGAATAAGGTAGGGAAGAATTCTAAGGCTCATTTTGACTGCCTCCAGAAGTTAGATCAGATGGCAAATTGGATTTGGTGCTAGGTCTTTCCCTTTAGGTTTTACCCCAACAATGTTTTCATTAGTTTCGCTCACTCTCGAAATCAAGCATTTTACAGCAGGTTGGAGCAGCCTGTATCTCAGCACAGGAATAAGGTAGGGAAGAATTCTAAGGCTCATTTTGACTGCCTCCAGAAGTTAGATCAGATGGCAAATTGGATTTGGTGCTAGGTCTTTCCCTTTAGGTTTTACCCCAACAATGTTTTCATTAGTTTCGCTCACTCTCGAAATCAAGCATTTTACAGCAGGTTGGAGCAGCCTGTATCTCAGCACAGGAATAAGGTAGGGAAGAATTCTAAGGCTCATTTTGACTGCCTCCAGAAGTTAGATCAGATGGCAAATTGGATTTGGTGCTAGGTCTTTCCCTTTAAGTTTTACCCCAACAATGTTTTCATTAGTTTCGCTCACTCTCGAAATCAAGCATTTTACAGCAGGTTGGAGCAGCCTGTATCTCAGCACAGGAATAAGGTAGGGAAGAATTCAAATACTCATTTTGACTGCCTCCAGAAGTTAGATCAGATGGCAAATTGGATTTGGTGCTAGGTCTTTCCCTTTAGGTTTTACCCCAACAATGTTTTCATTAGTTTCGCTCACTCTCGAAATCAAGCATTTTACAGCAGGTTGGAGCAGCCTGTATCTCAGCACAGGAATAAGGTAGGGAAGAATTCTAAGGCTCATTTTGACTGCCTCCAGAAGTTAGATCAGATGGCAAATTGGATTTGGTGCTAGGTCTTTCCCTTTAGGTTTTACCCCAACAATGTTTTCATTAGTTTCGCTCACTCTCGAAATCAAGCATTTTACAGCAGGTTGGAGCAGCCTGTATCTCAGCACAGGAATAAGGTAGGGAAGAATTCTAAGGATCATTTTGACTGCCTCCAGAAGTTAGATCAGATGGCAAATTGGATTTGGTGCTAGGTCTTTCCCTTTAGGTTTTACCCCAACAATGTTTTCATTAGTTTCGCTCACTCTCGAAATCAAGCAGTTTACAGCAGGTTGGAGCAGCCTGTATCTCAGCACAGGAATAAGGTAGGGAAGAATTCAAATGCTCATTTTGACTGCCTCCAGAAGTTAGATCAGATGGCAAATTGGATTTGGTGCTAGGTCTTTCCCTTTAGGTTTTACCCCAACAATGTTTTCATTAGTTTCGCTCACTCTCGAAATCAAGCATTTTGCAGCAGGTTGGAGCAGCCTGTATCTCAGCACAGGAATAAGGTAGGGAAGAATTCTAAGGCTCATTTTGACTGCCTCCCGAAGTTAGATCAGATGGCAAATTGGATTTGGTGCTAGGTCTTTCCCTTTAGGTTTTACCCCAACAATGTTTTCATTAGTTTCGCTCACTCTCGAAATCAAGCATTTTACAGCAGGTTGGAGCAGCCTGTATCTCAGCACAGGAATAAGGTAGGGAAGAATTCTAAGGATCATTTTGACTGCCTCCAGAAGTTAGATCAGATGGCAAATTGGATTTGGTGCTAGGTCTTTCCCTTTAGGTTTTACCCCAACAATGTTTTCATTAGTTTCGCTCACTCTCGAAATCAAGCATTTTACAGCAGGTTGGAGCAGCCTGTATCTCAGCACAGGAATAAGGTAGGGAAGAATTCTAAGGCTCATTTTGACTGCCTCCAGAAGTTAGATCAGATGGCAAATTGGATTTGGTGCTAGGTCTTTCCCTTTAGGTTTTACCCCAACAATGTTTTCATTAGTTTCGCTCACTCTCGAAATCAAGCATTTTACAGCAGGTTGGAGCAGCCTGTATCTCAGCACAGGAATAAGGTAGGGAAGAATTCTAAGGCTCATTTTGACTGCCTCCAGAAGTTAGATCAGATGGCAAATTGGATTTGGTGCTAGGTCTTTCCCTTTAGGTTTTACCCCAACAATGTTTTCATTAGTTTCGCTCACTCTCGAAATCAAGCATTTTACAGCAGGTTGGAGCAGCCTGTATCTCAGCACAGGAATAAGGTAGGGAAGAATTCTAAGGCTCATTTTGACTGCCTCCAGAAGTTAGATCAGATGGCAAATTGGATTTGGTGCTAGGTCTTTCCCTTTAGGTTTTACCCCAACAATGTTTTCATTAGTTTCGCTCACTCTCAAAATCAAGCATTTTACAGCAGGTTGGAGCAGCCTGTATCTCAGCACAGGAATAAGGTAGGGAAGAATTCTAAGGCTCATTTTGACTGCCTCCAGAAGTTAGATCAGATGGCAAATTGGATTTGGTGCTAGGTCTTTCCCTTTAGGTTTTACCCCAACAATGTTTTCATTAGTTTCGCTCACTCTCGAAATCAAGCATTTTACAGCAGGTTGGAGCAGCCTGTATCTCAGCACAGGAATAAGGTAGGGAAGAATTCTAAGGCTCATTTTGACTGCCTCCAGAAGTTAGATCAGATGGCAAATTGGATTTGGTGCTAGGTCTTTCCCTTTAGGTTTTACCCCAACAATGTTTTCATTAGTTTCGCTCACTCTCGAAATCAAGCATTTTACAGCAGGTTGGAGCAGCCTGTATCTCAGCACAGGAATAAGGTAGGGAAGAATTCTAAGGCGCATTTTGACTGCCTCCAGAAGTTAGATCAGATGGCAAATTGGATTTGGTGCTAGGTCTTTCCCTTTAGGTTTTACCCCAACAATGTTTTCATTAGTTTCGCTCACTCTCGAAATCAAGCATTTTACAGCAGGTTGGAGCAGCCTGTATCTCAGCACAGGAATAAGGTAGGGAAGAATTCTAAGGATCATTTTGACTGCCTCCAGAAGTTAGATCAGATGGCAAATTGGATTTGGTGCTAGGTCTTTCCCTTTAGGTTTTACCCCAACAATGTTTTCATTAGTTTCGCTCACTCTCGAAATCAAGCATTTTACAGCAGGTTGGAGCAGCCTGTATCTCAGCACAGGAATAAGGTAGGGAAGAATTCTAAGGCTCATTTTGACTGCCTCCAGAAGTTAGATCAGATGGCAAATTGGATTTGGTGCTAGGTCTTTCCCTTTAGGTTTTACCCCAACAATGTTTTCATTAGTTTCGCTCACTCTCGAAATCAAGCATTTTACAGCAGGTTGGAGCAGCCTGTATCTCAGCACAGGAATAAGGTAGGGAAGAATTCTAAGGATCATTTTGACTGCCTCCAGAAGTTAGATCAGATGGCAAATTGGATTTGGTGCTAGGTCTTTCCCTTTAGGTTTTACCCCAACAATGTTTTCATTAGTTTCGCTCACTCTCGAAATCAAGCATTTTGCAGCAGGATGGAGCAGCCTGTATCTCAGCACAGGAATAAGGTAGGGAAGAATTCTAAGGCTCATTTTGACTGCCTCCAGAAGTTAGATCAGATGGCAAATTGGATTTGGTGCTAGGTCTTTCCCTTTAGGTTTTACCCCAACAATGTTTTCATTAGTTTCGCTCACTCTCGAAATCAAGCATTTTACAGCAGGTTGGAGCAGCCTGTATCTCAGCACAGGAATAAGGTAGGGAAGAATTCTAAGGCTCATTTTGACTGCCTCCAGAAGTTAGATCAGATGGCAAATTGGATTTGGTGCTAGGTCTTTCCCTTTAGGTTTTACCCCAACAATGTTTTCATTAGTTTCGCTCACTCTCGAAATCAAGCATTTTACAGCAGGTTGGAGCAGCCTGTATCTCAGCACAGGAATAAGGTAGGGAAGAATTCTAAGGATCATTTTGACTGCCTCCAGAAGTTAGATCAGATGGCAAATTGGATTTGGTGCTAGGTCTTTCCCTTTAGGTTTTACCCCAACAATGTTTTCATTAGTTTCGCTCACTCTCGAAATCAAGCATTTTACAGCAGGTTGGAGCAGCCTGTATCTCAGCACAGGAATAAGGTAGGGAAGAATTCTAAGGATCATTTTGACTGCCTCCAGAAGTTAGATCAGATGGCAAATTGGATTTGGTGCTAGGTCTTTCCCTTTAGGTTTTACCCCAACAATGTTTTCATTAGTTTCGCTCACTCTCGAAATCAAGCATTTTACAGCAGGTTGGAGCAGCCTGTATCTCAGCACAGGAATAAAGTAGGGAAGAATTCTAAGGCTCATTTTGACTGCCTCCAGAAGTTAGATCAGATGGCAAATTGGATTTGGTGCTAGGTCTTTCCCTTTAGGTTTTACCCCAACAATGTTTTCATTAGTTTCGCTCACTCTCGAAATCAAGCATTTTACAGCAGGTTGGAGCAGCCTGTATCTCAGCACAGGAATAAGGTAGGGAAGAATTCTAAGGCTCATTTTGACTGCCTCCAGAAGTCAGATCAGATGGCAAATTGGATTTGGTGCTAGGTCTTTCCCTTTAGGTTTTACCCCAACAATGTTTTCATTAGTTTCGCTCACTCTCGAAATCAAGCATTTTACAGCAGGTTGGAGCAGCCTGTATCTCAGCACAGGAATAAGGTAGGGAAGAATTCTAAGGATCATTTTGACTGCCTCCAGAAGTTAGATCAGATGGCAAATTGGATTTGGTGCTAGGTCTTTCCCTTTAGGTTTTACCCCAACAATGTTTTCATTAGTTTCGCTCACTCTCGAAATCAAGCATTTTGCAGCAGGTTGGAGCAGCCTGTATCTCAGCACAGGAATAAGGTAGGGAAGAATTCTAAGGCTCATTTTGACTGCCTCCAGAAGTTAGATCAGATGGCAAATTGGATTTGGTGCTAGGTCTTTCCCTTTAGGTTTTACCCCAACAATGTTTTCATTAGTTTCGCTCACTCTCGAAATCAAGCATTTTACAGCAGGTTGGAGCAGCCTGTATCTCAGCACAGGAATAAGGTAGGGAAGAATTCTAAGGATCATTTTGACTGCCTCCAGAAGTTAGATCAGATGGCAAATTGGATTTGGTGCTAGGTCTTTCCCTTTAGGTTTTACCCCAACAATGTTTTCATTAGTTTCGCTCACTCTCGAAATCAAGCATTTTACAGCAGGTTGGAGCAGCCTGTATCTCAGCACAGGAATAAGGTAGGGAAGAATTCTAAGGCTCATTTTGACTGCCTCCAGAAGTTAGATCAGATGGCAAATTGGATTTGGTGCTAGGTCTTTCCCTTTAGGTTTTACCCCAACAATGTTTTCATTAGTTTCGCTCACTCTCGAAATCAAGCATTTTACAGCAGGTTGGAGCAGCCTGTATCTCAGCACAGGAATAAGGTAGGGAAGAATTCTAAGGATCATTTTGACTGCCTCCAGAAGTTAGATCAGATGGCAAATTGGATTTGGTGCTAGGTCTTTCCCTTTAGGTTTTACCCCAACAATGTTTTCATTAGTTTCGCTCACTCTCGAAATCAAGCATTTTACAGCAGGTTGGAGCAGCCTGTATCTCAGCACAGGAATAAGGTAGGGAAGAATTCTAAGGCTCATTTTGACTGCCTCCAGAAGTTAGATCAGATGGCAAATTTGATTTGGTGCTAGGTCTTTCCCTTTAGGTTTTACCCCAACAATGTTTTCATTAGTTTCGCTCACTCTCGAAATCAAGCATTTTACAGCAGGTTGGAGCAGCCTGTATCTCAGCACAGGAATAAGGTAGGGAAGAATTCTAAGGATCATTTTGACTGCCTCCAGAAGTTAGATCAGATGGCAAATTGGATTTGGTGCTAGGTCTTTCCCTTTAGGTTTTACCCCAACAATGTTTTCATTAGTTTCGCTCACTCTCGAAATCAAGCATTTTGCAGCAGGTTGGAGCAGCCTGTATCTCAGCACAGGAATAAGGTAGGGAAGAATTCTAAGGCTCATTTTGACTGCCTCCAGAAGTTAGATCAGATGGCAAATTGGATTTGGTGCTAGGTCTTTCCCTTTAGGTTTTACCCCAACAATGTTTTCATTAGTTTCGCTCACTCTCGAAATCAAGCATTTTACAGCAGGTTGGAGCAGCCTGTATCTCAGCACAGGAATAAGGTAGGGAAGAATTCTAAGGATCATTTTGACTGCCTCCAGAAGTTAGATCAGATGGCAAATTGGATTTGGTGCTAGGTCTTTCCCTTTAGGTTTTACCCCAACAATGTTTTCATTAGTTTCGCTCACTCTCGAAATCAAGCATTTTACAGCAGGTTGGAGCAGCCTGTATCTCAGCACAGGAATAAGGTAGGGAAGAATTCTAAGGCTCATTTTGACTGCCTCCAGAAGTTAGATCAGATGGCAAATTGGATTTGGTGCTAGGTCTTTCCCTTTAGGTTTTACCCCAACAATGTTTTCATTAGTTTCGCTCACTCTCGAAATCAAGCATTTTACAGCAGGTTGGAGCAGCCTGTATCTCAGCACAGGAATAAGGTAGGGAAGAATTCTAAGGATCATTTTGACTGCCTCCAGAAGTTAGATCAGATGGCAAATTGGATTTGGTGCTAGGTCTTTCCCTTTAGGTTTTACCCCAACAATGTTTTCATTAGTTTCGCTCACTCTCGAAATCAAGCATTTTACAGCAGGTTGGAGCAGCCTGTATCTCAGCACAGGAATAAGGTAGGGAAGAATTCTAAGGCTCATTTTGACTGCCTCCAGAAGTTAGATCAGATGGCAAATTTGATTTGGTGCTAGGTCTTTCCCTTTAGGTTTTACCCCAACAATGTTTTCATTAGTTTCGCTCACTCTCGAAATCAAGCATTTTACAGCAGGTTGGAGCAGCCTGTATCTCAGCACAGGAATAAGGTAGGGAAGAATTCTAAGGATCATTTTGACTGCCTCCAGAAGTTAGATCAGATGGCAAATTGGATTTGGTGCTAGGTCTTTCCCTTTAGGTTTTACCCCAACAATGTTTTCATTAGTTTCGCTCACTCTCGAAATCAAGAATTTTGCAGCAGGTTGGAGCAGCCTGTATCTCAGCACAGGAATAAGGTAGGGAAGAATTCTAAGGCTCATTTTGACTGCCTCCCGAAGTTAGATCAGATGGCAAATTGGATTTGGTGCTAGGTCTTTCCCTTTAGGTTTTACCCCAACAATGTTTTCATTAGTTTCGCTCACTCTCGAAATCAAGCATTTTACAGCAGGTTGGAGCAGCCTGTATCTCAGCACAGGAATAAGGTAGGGAAGAATTCTAAGGATCATTTTGACTGCCTCCAGAAGTTAGATCAGATGGCAAATTGGATTTGGTGCTAGGTCTTTCCCTTTAGGTTTTACCCCAACAATGTTTTCATTAGTTTCGCTCACTCTCGAAATCAAGCATTTTACAGCAGGTTGGAGCAGCCTGTATCTCAGCACAGGAATAAGGTAGGGAAGAATTCTAAGGATCATTTTGACTGCCTCCAGAAGTTAGATCAGATGGCAAATTGGATTTGGTGCTAGGTCTTTCCCTTTAGGTTTTACCCCAACAATGTTTTCATTAGTTTCGCTCACTCTCGAAATCAAGCATTTTACAGCAGGTTGGAGCAGCCTGTATCTCAGCACAGGAATAAGGTAGGGAAGAATTCTAAGGATCATTTTGACTGCCTCCAGAAGTTAGATCAGATGGCAAATTGGATTTGGTGCTAGGTCTTTCCCTTTAGGTTTTACCCCAACAATGTTTTCATTAGTTTCGCTCACTCTCGAAATCAAGCATTTTACAGCAGGTTGGAGCAGCCTGTATCTCAGCACAGGAATAAGGTAGGGAAGAATTCTAAGGCTCATTTTGACTGCCTCCAGAAGTTAGATCAGACGGCAAATTGGATTTGGTGCTAGGTCTTTCCCTTTAGGTTTTACCCCAACAATGTTTTCATTAGTTTCGCTCACTCTCGAAATCAAGCATTTTACAGCAGGTTGGAGCAGCCTGTATCTCAGCACAGGAATAAGGTAGGGAAGAATTCTAAGGCTCATTTTGACTGCCTCCAGAAGTTAGATCAGATGGCAAATTGGATTTGGTGCTAGGTCTTTCCCTTTAGGTTTTACCCCAACAATGTTTTCATTAGTTTCGCTCACTCTCGAAATCAAGCATTTTGCAGCAGGATGGAGCAGCCTGTATCTCAGCACAGGAATAAGGTAGGGAAGAATTCTAAGGATCATTTTGACTGCCTCCAGAAGTTAGATCAGATGGCAAATTGGATTTGGTGCTAGGTCTTTCCCTTTAGGTTTTACCCCAACACTGTTTTCATTAGTTTCGCTCACTCTCGAAATCAAGCATTTTACAGCAGGTTGGAGCAGCCTGTATCTCAGCACAGGAATAAGGTAGGGAAGAATTCTAAGGCTCATTTTGACTGCCTCCAGAAGTCAGATCAGATGGCAAATTGGATTTGGTGCTAGGTCTTTCCCTTTAGGTTTTACCCCAACAATGTTTTCATTAGTTTCGCTCACTCTCGAAATCAAGCATTTTACAGCAGGTTGGAGCAGCCTGTATCTCAGCACAGGAATAAGGTAGGGAAGAATTCTAAGGATCATTTTGACTGCCTCCAGAAGTTAGATCAGATGGCAAATTGGATTTGGTGCTAGGTCTTTCCCTTTAGGTTTTACCCCAACAATGTTTTCATTAGTTTCGCTCACTCTCGAAATCAAGCATTTTGCAGCAGGTTGGAGCAGCCTGTATCTCAGCACAGGAATAAGGTAGGGAAGAATTCTAAGGATCATTTTGACTGCCTCCAGAAGTTAGATCAGATGGCAAATTGGATTTGGTGCTAGGTCTTTCCCTTTAGGTTTTACCCCAACAATGTTTTCATTAGTTTCGCTCACTCTCGAAATCAAGCATTTTACAGCAGGTTGGAGCAGCCTGTATCTCAGCACAGGAATAAGGTAGGGAAGAATTCTAAGGATCATTTTGACTGCCTCCAGAAGTTAGATCAGATGGCAAATTGGATTTGGTGCTAGGTCTTTCCCTTTAGGTTTTACCCCAACAATGTTTTCATTAGTTTCGCTCACTCTCGAAATCAAGCATTTTACAGCAGGTTGGAGCAGCCTGTATCTCAGCACAGGAATAAGGTAGGGAAGAATTCTAAGGCTCATTTTGACTGCCTCCAGAAGTTAGATCAGATGGCAAATTGGATTTGGTGCTAGGTCTTTCCCTTTAGGTTTTACCCCAACAATGTTTTCATTAGTTTCGCTCACTCTCGAAATCAAGCATTTTACAGCAGGTTGGAGCAGCCTGTATCTCAGCACAGGAATAAGGTAGGGAAGAATTCTAAGGATCATTTTGACTGCCTCCAGAAGTTAGATCAGATGGCAAATTGGATTTGGTGCTAGGTCTTTCCCTTTAGGTTTTACCCCAACAATGTTTTCATTAGTTTCGCTCACTCTCGAAATCAAGCATTTTACAGCAGGTTGGAGCAGCCTGTATCTCAGCACAGGAATAAGGTAGGGAAGAATTCTAAGGCTCATTTTGACTGCCTCCAGAAGTTAGATCAGATGGCAAATTTGATTTGGTGCTAGGTCTTTCCCTTTAGGTTTTACCCCAACAATGTTTTCATTAGTTTCGCTCACTCTCGAAATCAAGCATTTTACAGCAGGTTGGAGCAGCCTGTATCTCAGCACAGGAATAAGGTAGGGAAGAATTCTAAGGCTCATTTTGACTGCCTCCAGAAGTTAGATCAGATGGCAAATTGGATTTGGTGCTAGGTCTTTCCCTTTAGGTTTTACCCCAACAATGTTTTCATTAGTTTCGCTCACTCTCGAAATCAAGAATTTTGCAGCAGGTTGGAGCAGCCTGTATCTCAGCACAGGAATAAGGTAGGGAAGAATTCTAAGGCTCATTTTGACTGCCTCCCGAAGTTAGATCAGATGGCAAATTGGATTTGGTGCTAGGTCTTTCCCTTTAGGTTTTACCCCAACAATGTTTTCATTAGTTTCGCTCACTCTCGAAATCAAGCATTTTACAGCAGGTTGGAGCAGCCTGTATCTCAGCACAGGAATAAGGTAGGGAAGAATTCTAAGGATCATTTTGACTGCCTCCAGAAGTTAGATCAGATGGCAAATTGGATTTGGTGCTAGGTCTTTCCCTTTAGGTTTTACCCCAACAATGTTTTCATTAGTTTCGCTCACTCTCGAAATCAAGCATTTTACAGCAGGTTGGAGCAGCCTGTATCTCAGCACAGGAATAAGGTAGGGAAGAATTCTAAGGATCATTTTGACTGCCTCCAGAAGTTAGATCAGATGGCAAATTGGATTTGGTGCTAGGTCTTTCCCTTTAGGTTTTACCCCAACAATGTTTTCATTAGTTTCGCTCACTCTCGAAATCAAGCATTTTACAGCAGGTTGGAGCAGCCTGTATCTCAGCACAGGAATAAGGTAGGGAAGAATTCTAAGGATCATTTTGACTGCCTCCAGAAGTTAGATCAGATGGCAAATTGGATTTGGTGCTAGGTCTTTCCCTTTAGGTTTTACCCCAACAATGTTTTCATTAGTTTCGCTCACTCTCGAAATCAAGCATTTTACAGCAGGTTGGAGCAGCCTGTATCTCAGCACAGGAATAAGGTAGGGAAGAATTCTAAGGCTCATTTTGACTGCCTCCAGAAGTTAGATCAGACGGCAAATTGGATTTGGTGCTAGGTCTTTCCCTTTAGGTTTTACCCCAACAATGTTTTCATTAGTTTCGCTCACTCTCGAAATCAAGCATTTTACAGCAGGTTGGAGCAGCCTGTATCTCAGCACAGGAATAAGGAAGGGAAGAATTCTAAGGCTCATTTTGACTGCCTCCAGAAGTTAGATCAGATGGCAAATTGGATTTGGTGCTAGGTCTTTCCCTTTAGGTTTTACCCCAACAATGTTTTCATTAGTTTCGCTCACTCTCGAAATCAAGCATTTTACAGCAGGTTGGAGCAGCCTGTATCTCAGCACAGGAATAAGGTAGGGAAGAATTCTAAGGCTCATTTTGACTGCCTCCAGAAGTTAGATCAGATGGCAAATTGGATTTGGTGCTAGGTCTTTCCCTTTAGGTTTTACCCCAACAATGTTTTCATTAGTTTCGCTCACTCTCGAAATCAAGCATTTTACAGCAGGTTGGAGCAGCCTGTATCTCAGCACAGGAATAAGGTAGGGAAGAATTCTAAGGCTCATTTTGACTGCCTCCAGAAGTTAGATCAGATGGCAAATTGGATTTGGTGCTAGGTCTTTCCCTTTAGGTTTTACCCCAACAATGTTTTCATTAGTTTCGCTCACTCTCGAAATCAAGCATTTTACAGCAGGTTGGAGCAGCCTGTATCTCAGCACAGGAATAAGGTAGGGAAGAATTCTAAGGCTCATTTTGACTGCCTCCAGAAGTTAGATCAGATGGCAAATTGGATTTGGTGCTAGGTCTTTCCCTTTAGGTTTTACCCCAACAATGTTTTCATTAGTTTCGCTCACTCTCGAAATCAAGCATTTTACAGCAGGTTGGAGCAGCCTGTATCTCAGCACAGGAATAAGGTAGGGAAGAATTCTAAGGCTCATTTTGACTGCCTCCAGAAGTTAGATCAGATGGCAAATTGGATTTGGTGCTAGGTCTTTCCCTTTAGGTTTTACCCCAACAATGTTTTCATTAGTTTTCGCTCACTCTCGAAATCAAGCATTTTACAGCAGGTTGGAGCAGCCTGTATCTCAGCACAGGAATAAGGTAGGGAAGAATTCTAAGGATCATTTTGACTGCCTCCAGAAGTTAGATCAGATGGCAAATTGGATTTGGTGCTAGGTCTTTCCCTTTAGGTTTTACCCCAACAATGTTTTCATTAGTTTCGCTCACTCTCGAAATCAAGCATTTTACAGCAGGTTGGAGCAGCCTGTATCTCAGCACAGGAATAAGGTAGGGAAGAATTCTAAGGCTCATTTTGACTGCCTCCAGAAGTTAGATCAGATGGCAAATTGGATTTGGTGCTAGGTCTTTCCCTTTAGGTTTTACCCCAACAATGTTTTCATTAGTTTCGCTCACTCTCGAAATCAAGCATTTTACAGCAGGTTGGAGCAGCCTGTATCTCAGCACAGGAATAAGGTAGTGAAGAATTCTAAGGATCATTTTGACTGCCTCCAGAAGTTAGATCAGATGGCAAGTTGGATTTGGTGCTAGGTCTTTCCCTTTAGGTTTTACCCCAACAATGTTTTCATTAGTTTCGCTCACTCTCGAAATCAAGCATTTTACAGCAGGTTGGAGCAGCCTGTATCTCAGCACAGGAATAAGGTAGGGAAGAATTCTAAGGCTCATTTTGACTGCCTCCAGAAGTTAGATCAGATGGCAAATTGGATTTGGTGCTAGGTCTTTCCCTTTAGGTTTTACCCCAACAATGTTTTCATTAGTTTCGCTCACTCTCGAAATCAAGCATTTTACAGCAGGTTGGAGCAGCCTGTATCTCAGCACAGGAATAAGGTAGGGAAGAATTCTAAGGCTCATTTTGACTGCCTCCAGAAGTTAGATCAGATGGCAAATTGGATTTGGTGCTAGGTCTTTCCCTTTAGGTTTTACCCCAACAATGTTTTCATTAGTTTCGCTCACTCTCGAAATCAAGCATTTTACAGCAGGTTGGAGCAGCCTGTATCTCAGCACAGGAATAAGGTAGGGAAGAATTCTAAGGCTCATTTTGACTGCCTCCAGAAGTTAGATCAGATGGCAAATTGGATTTGGTGCTAGGTCTTTCCCTTTAGGTTTTACCCCAACAATGTTTTCATTAGTTTCGCTCACTCTCGAAATCAAGCATTTTACAGCAGGTTGGAGCAGCCTGTATCTCAGCACAGGAATAAGGTAGGGAAGAATTCTAAGGATCATTTTGACTGCCTCCAGAAGTTAGATCAGATGGCAAATTGGATTTGGTGCTAGGTCTTTCCCTTTAGGTTTTACCCCAACAATGTTTTCATTAGTTTCGCTCACTCTCGAAATCAAGCATTTTACAGCAGGTTGGAGCAGCCTGTATCTCAGCACAGGAATAAGGTAGGGAAGAATTCTAAGGATCATTTTGACTGCCTCCAGAAGTTAGATCAGATGGCAAATTGGATTTGGTGCTAGGTCTTTCCCTTTAGGTTTTACCCCAACAATGTTTTCATTAGTTTCGCTCACTCTCGAAATCAAGCATTTTACAGCAGGTTGGAGCAGCCTGTATCTCAGCACAGGAATAAGGTAGGGAAGAATTCTAAGGCTCATTTTGACTGCCTCCAGAAGTTAGATCAGATGGCAAATTGGATTTGGTGCTAGGTCTTTCCCTTTAGGTTTTACCCCAACAATGTTTTCATTAGTTTCGCTCACTCTCGAAATCAAGCATTTTACAGCAGGTTGGAGCAGCCTGTATCTCAGCACAGGAATAAGGTAGGGAAGAATTCTAAGGCTCATTTTGACTGCCTCCAGAAGTTAGATCAGATGGCAAATTGGATTTGGTGCTAGGTCTTTCCCTTTAGGTTTTACCCCAACAATGTTTTCATTAGTTTCGCTCACTCTCGAAATCAAGCATTTTACAGCAGGTTGGAGCAGCCTGTATCTCAGCACAGGAATAAGGTAGGGAAGAATTCTAAGGCTCATTTTGACTGCCTCCAGAAGTTAGATCAGATGGCAAATTGGATTTGGTGCTAGGTCTTTCCCTTTAGGTTTTACCCCAACAATGTTTTCATTAGTTTCGCTCACTCTCGAAATCAAGCATTTTACAGCAGGTTGGAGCAGCCTGTATCTCAGCACAGGAATAAGGTAGGGAAGAATTCTAAGGATCATTTTGACTGCCTCCAGAAGTTAGATCAGATGGCAAATTGGATTTGGTGCTAGGTCTTTCCCTTTAGGTTTTACCCCAACAATGTTTTCATTAGTTTCGCTCACTCTCGAAATCAAGCATTTTACAGCAGGTTGGAGCAGCCTGTATCTCAGCACAGGAATAAGGTAGGGAAGAATTCTAAGGCTCATTTTGACTGCCTCCAGAAGTTAGATCAGATGGCAAATTGGATTTGGTGCTAGGTCTTTCCCTTTAGGTTTTACCCCAACAATGTTTTCATTAGTTTCGCTCACTCTCGAAATCAAGCATTTTACAGCAGGTTGGAGCAGCCTGTATCTCAGCACAGGAATAAGGTAGGGAAGAATTCTAAGGATCATTTTGACTGCCTCCAGAAGTTAGATCAGATGGCAAATTGGATTTGGTGCTAGGTCTTTCCCTTTAGGTTTTACCCCAACAATGTTTTCATTAGTTTCGCTCACTCTCGAAATCAAGCATTTTACAGCAGGTTGGAGCAGCCTGTATCTCAGCACAGGAATAAGGTAGGGAAGAATTCTAAGGCTCATTTTGACTGCCTCCAGAAGTTAGATCAGATGGCAAATTGGATTTGGTGCTAGGTCTTTCCCTTTAGGTTTTACCCCAACAATGTTTTCATTAGTTTCGCTCACTCTCGAAATCAAGCATTTTACAGCAGGTTGGAGCAGCCTGTATCTCAGCACAGGAATAAGGTAGGGAAGAATTCTAAGGCTCATTTTGACTGCCTCCAGAAGTTAGATCAGATGGCAAATTGGATTTGGTGCTAGGTCTTTCCCTTTAGGTTTTACCCCAACAATGTTTTCATTAGTTTCGCTCACTCTCGAAATCAAGCATTTTACAGCAGGTTGGAGCAGCCTGTATCTCAGCACAGGAATAAGGTAGGGAAGAATTCAAAGGCTCATTTTGACTGCCTCCAGAAGTTAGATCAGATGGCAAATTGGATTTGGTGCTAGGTCTTTCCCTTTAGGTTTTACCCCAACAATGTTTTCATTAGTTTCGCTCACTCTCGAAATCAAGCATTTTACAGCAGGTTGGAGCAGCCTGTATCTCAGCACAGGAATAAGGTAGGGAAGAATTCTAAGGCTCATTTTGACTGCCTCCAGAAGTTAGATCAGATGGCAAATTGGATTTGGTGCTAGGTCTTTCCCTTTAGGTTTTACCCCAACAATGTTTTCATTAGTTTCGCTCACTCTCGAAATCAAGCATTTTACAGCAGGTTGGAGCAGCCTGTATCTCAGCACAGGAATAAGGTAGGGAAGAATTCTAAGGATCATTTTGACTGCCTCCAGAAGTTAGATCAGATGGCAAATTGGATTTGGTGCTAGGTCTTTCCCTTTAGGTTTTACCCCAACAATGTTTTCATTAGTTTCGCTCACTCTCGAAATCAAGCATTTTACAGCAGGTTGGAGCAGCCTGTATCTCACCACAGGAATAAGGTAGGGAAGAATTCTAAGGCTCATTTTGACTGCCTCCAGAAGTTAGATCAGATGGCAAATTGGATTTGGTGCTAGGTCTTTCCCTTTAGGTTTTACCCCAACAATGTTTTCATTAGTTTCGCTCACTCTCGAAATCAAGCATTTTACAGCAGGTTGGAGCAGCCTGTATCTCAGCACAGGAATAAGGTAGGGAAGAATTCTAAGGATCATTTTGACTGCCTCCAGAAGTTAGATCAGATGGCAAATTGGATTTGGTGCTAGGTCTTTCCCTTTAGGTTTTACCCCAACAATGTTTTCATTAGTTTCGCTCACTCTCGAAATCAAGCATTTTACAGCAGGTTGGAGCAGCCTGTATCTCAGCACAGGAATAAGGTAGGGAAGAATTCTAAGGCTCATTTTGACTGCCTCCAGAAGTTAGATCAGATGGCAAATTGGATTTGGTGCTAGGTCTTTCCCTTTAGGTTTTACCCCAACAATGTTTTCATTAGTTTCGCTCACTCTCGAAATCAAGCATTTTACAGCAGGTTGGAGCAGCCTGTATCTCAGCACAGGAATAAGGTAGGGAAGAATTCTAAGGATCATTTTGACTGCCTCCAGAAGTTAGATCAGATGGCAAATTGGATTTGGTGCTAGGTCTTTCCCTTTAGGTTTTACCCCAACAATGTTTTCATTAGTTTCGCTCACTCTCGAAATCAAGCATTTTACAGCAGGTTGGAGCAGCCTGTATCTCAGCACAGGAATAAGGTAGGGAAGAATTCTAAGGATCATTTTGACTGCCTCCAGAAGTTAGATCAGATGGCAAATTGGATTTGGTGCTAGGTCTTTCCCTTTAGGTTTTACCCCAACAATGTTTTCATTAGTTTCGCTCACTCTCGAAATCAAGCATTTTACAGCAGGTTGGAGCAGCCTGTATCTCAGCACAGGAATAAGGTAGGGAAGAATTCTAAGGCTCATTTTGACTGCCTCCAGAAGTTAGATCAGATGGCAAATTGGATTTGGTGCTAGGTCTTTCCCTTTAGGTTTTACCCCAACAATGTTTTCATTAGTTTCGCTCACTCTCGAAATCAAGCATTTTACAGCAGGTTGGAGCAGCCTGTATCTCAGCACAGGAATAAGGTAGGGAAGAATTCTAAGGCTAATTTTGACTGCCTCCAGAAGTTAGATCAGATGGCAAATTGGATTTGGTGCTAGGTCTTTCCCTTTAGGTTTTACCCCAACAATGTTTTCATTAGTTTCGCTCACTCTCGAAATCAAGCATTTTACAGCAGGTTGGAGCAGCCTGTATCTCAGCACAGGAATAAGGTAGGGAAGAATTCTAAGGCTCATTTTGACTGCCTCCAGAAGTTAGATCAGATGGCAAATTGGATTTGGTGCTAGGTCTTTCCCTTTAGGTTTTACCCCAACAATGTTTTCATTAGTTTCGCTCAGTCTCGAAATCAAGCATTTTACAGCAGGTTGGAGCAGCCTGTATCTCAGCACAGGAATAAGGTAGGGAAGAATTCAAATGCTCATTTTGACTGCCTCCAGAAGTTAGATCAGATGGCAAATTGGATTTGGTGCTAGGTCTTTCCCTTTAGGTTTTACCCCAACAATGTTTTCATTAGTTTCGCTCACTCTCGAAATCAAGCATTTTACAGCAGGTTGGAGCAGCCTGTATCTCAGCACAGGAATAAGGTAGGGAAGAATTCTAAGGATCATTTTGACTGCCTCCAGAAGTTAGATCAGATGGCAAATTGGATTTGGTGCTAGGTCTTTCCCTTTAGGTTTTACCCCAACAATGTTTTCATTAGTTTCGCTCACTCTCGAAATCAAGCATTTTACAGCAGGTTGGAGCAGCCTGTATCTCAGCACAGGAATAAGGTAGGGAAGAATTCAAATGCTCATTTTGACTGCCTCCAGAAGTTAGATCAGATGGCAAATTGGATTTGGTGCTAGGTCTTTCCCTTTAGGTTTTACCCCAACAATGTTTTCATTAGTTTCGCTCACTCTCGAAATCAAGCATTTTACAGCAGGTTGGAGCAGCCTGTATCTCAGCACAGGAATAAGGTAGGGAAGAATTCTAAGGCTCATTTTGACTGCCTCCAGAAGTTAGATCAGATGGCAAATTGGATTTGGTGCTAGGTCTTTCCCTTTAGGTTTTACCCCAACAATGTTTTCATTAGTTTCGCTCACTCTCGAAATCAAGCATTTTACAGCAGGTTGGAGCAGCCTGTATCTCAGCACAGGAATAAGGTAGGGAAGAATTCTAAGGATCATTTTGACTGCCTCCAGAAGTTAGATCAGATGGCAAATTGGATTTGGTGCTAGGTCTTTCCCTTTAGGTTTTACCCCAACAATGTTTTCATTAGTTTCGCTCACTCTCGAAATCAAGCATTTTACAGCAGGTTGGAGCAGCCTGTATCTCAGCACAGGAATAAGGTAGGGAAGAATTCTAAGGCTCATTTTGACTGCCTCCAGAAGTTAGATCAGATGGCAAATTGGATTTGGTGCTAGGTCTTTCCCTTTAGGTTTTACCCCAACAATGTTTTCATTAGTTTCGCTCACTCTCGAAATCAAGCATTTTACAGCAGGTTGGAGCAGCCTGTATCTCAGCACAGGAATAAGGTAGGGAAGAATTCTAAGGCTCATTTTGACTGCCTCCAGAAGTTAGATCAGATGGCAAATTGGATTTGGTGCTAGGTCTTTCCCTTTAGGTTTTACCCCAACAATGTTTTCATTAGTTTCGCTCACTCTCGAAATCAAGCATTTTACAGCAGGTTGGAGCAGCCTGTATCTCAGCACAGGAATAAGGTAGGGAAGAATTCTAAGGCTCATTTTGACTGCCTCCAGAAGTTAGATCAGATGGCAAATTGGATTTGGTGCTAGGTCTTTCCCTTTAGGTTTTACCCCAACAATGTTTTCATTAGTTTCGCTCACTCTCGAAATCAAGCATTTTACAGCAGGTTGGAGCAGCCTGTATCTCAGCACAGGAATAAGGTAGGGAAGAATTCTAAGGATCATTTTGACTGCCTCCAGAAGTTAGATCAGATGGCAAATTGGATTTGGTGCTAGGTCTTTCCCTTTAGGTTTTACCCCAACAATGTTTTCATTAGTTTCGCTCACTCTCGAAATCAAGCATTTTACAGCAGGTTGGAGCAGCCTGTATCTCAGCACAGGAATAAGGTAGGGAAGAATTCTAAGGATCATTTTGACTGCCTCCAGAAGTTAGATCAGATGGCAAATTGGATTTGGTGCTAGGTCTTTCCCTTTAGGTTTTACCCCAACAATGTTTTCATTAGTTTCGCTCACTCTCGAAATCAAGCATTTTACAGCAGGTTGGAGCAGCCTGTATCTCAGCACAGGAATAAGGTAGGGAAGAATTCAAAGGCTCATTTTGACTGCCTCCAGAAGTTAGATCAGATGGCAAATTGGATTTGGTGCTAGGTCTTTCCCTTTAGGTTTTACCCCAACAATGTTTTCATTAGTTTCGCTCACTCTCGAAATCAAGCATTTTACAGCAGGTTGGAGCAGCCTGTATCTCAGCACAGGAATAAGGTAGGGAAGAATTCTAAGGCTCATTTTGACTGCCTCCAGAAGTTAGATCAGATGGCAAATTGGATTTGGTGCTAGGTCTTTCCCTTTAGGTTTTACCCCAACAATGTTTTCATTAGTTTCGCTCACTCTCGAAATCAAGCATTTTACAGCAGGTTGGAGCAGCCTGTATCTCAGCACAGGAATAAGGTAGGGAAGAATTCAAATGTTCATTTTGACTGCCTCCAGAAGTTAGATCAGATGGCAAATTGGATTTGGTGCTAGGTCTTTCCCTTTAGGTTTTACCCCAACAATGTTTTCATTAGTTTCGCTCACTCTCGAAATCAAGCATTTTACAGCAGGTTGGAGCAGCCTGTATCTCAGCACAGGAATAAGGTAGGGAAGAATTCTAAGGCTCATTTTGACTGCCTCCAGAAGTTAGATCAGATGGCAAATTGGATTTGGTGCTAGGTCTTTCCCTTTAGGTTTTACCCCAACAATGTTTTCATTAGTTTCGCTCACTCTCGAAATCAAGCATTTTACAGCAGGTTGGAGCAGCCTTTATCTCAGCACAGGAATAAGGTAGGGAAGAATTCTAAGGCTCATTTTGACTGCCTCCAGAAGTTAGATCAGATGGCAAATTGGATTTGGTGCTAGGTCTTTCCCTTTAGGTTTTACCCCAACAATGTTTTCATTAGTTTCGCTCACTCTCGAAATCAAGCATTTTACAGCAGGTTGGAGCAGCCTGTATCTCAGCACAGGAATAAGGTAGGGAAGAATTCTAAGGATCATTTTGACTGCCTCCAGAAGTTAGATCAGATGGCAAATTGGATTTGGTGCTAGGTCTTTCCCTTTAGGTTTTACCCCAACAATGTTTTCATTAGTTTCGCTCACTCTCGAAATCAAGCATTTTACAGCAGGTTGGAGCAGCCTGTATCTCAGCACAGGAATAAGGTAGGGAAGAATTCTAAGGCTCATTTTGACTGCCTCCAGAAGTTAGATCAGATGGCAAATTGGATTTGGTGCTAGGTCTTTCCCTTTAGGTTTTACCCCAACAATGTTTTCATTAGTTTCGCTCACTCTCGAAATCAAGCATTTTACAGCAGGTTGGAGCAGCCTGTATCTCAGCACAGGAATAAGGTAGGGAAGAATTCAAATGCTCATTTTGACTGCCTCCAGAAGTTAGATCAGATGGCAAATTGGATTTGGTGCTAGGTCTTTCCCTTTAGGTTTTACCCCAACAATGTTTTCATTAGTTTCGCTCACTCTCGAAATCAAGCATTTTACAGCAGGTTGGAGCAGCCTGTATCTCAGCACAGGAATAAGGTAGGGAAGAATTCTAAGGCTCATTTTGACTGCCTCCAGAAGTTAGATCAGATGGCAAATTGGATTTGGTGCTAGGTCTTTCCCTTTAGGTTTTACCCCAACAATGTTTTCATTAGTTTCGCTCACTCTCGAAATCAAGCATTTTACAGCAGGTTGGAGCAGCCTGTATCTCAGCACAGGAATAAGGTAGGGAAGAATTCTAAGGCTCATTTTGACTGCCTCCAGAAGTTAGATCAGATGGCAAATTGGATTTGGTGCTAGGTCTTTCCCTTTAGGTTTTACCCCAACAATGTTTT
>NW_027143943.1:0-44695 GCF_026170545.1 Melanerpes formicivorus
GTTTTACCCCAACAATGTTTTCATTAGTTTCGCTCACTCTCGAAATCAAGCATTTTACAGCAGGTTGGAGCAGCCTGTATCTCAGCACAGGAATAAGGTAGGGAAGAATTCTAAGGATCATTTTGACTGCCTCCAGAAGTTAGATCAGATGGCAAATTGGATTTGGTGCTAGGTCTTTCCCTTTAGGTTTTACCCCAACAATGTTTTCATTAGTTTCGCTCACTCTCGAAATCAAGCATTTTACAGCAGGTTGGAGCAGCCTGTATCTCAGCACAGGAATAAGGTAGGGAAGAATTCTAAGGATCATTTTGACTGCCTCCAGAAGTTAGATCAGATGGCAAATTGGATTTGGTGCTAGGTCTTTCCCTTTAGGTTTTACCCCAACAATGTTTTCATTAGTTTCGCTCACTCTCGAAATCAAGCATTTTACAGCAGGTTGGAGCAGCCTGTATCTCAGCACAGGAATAAGGTAGGGAAGAATTCTAAGGATCATTTTGACTGCCTCCAGAAGTTAGATCAGATGGCAAATTGGATTTGGTGCTAGGTCTTTCCCTTTAGGTTTTACCCCAACAATGTTTTCATTAGTTTCGCTCACTCTCGAAATCAAGCATTTTACAGCAGGTTGGAGCAGCCTGTATCTCAGCACAGGAATAAGGTAGGGAAGAATTCTAAGGATCATTTTGACTGCCTCCAGAAGTTAGATCAGATGGCAAATTGGATTTGGTGCTAGGTCTTTCCCTTTAGGTTTTACCCCAACAATGTTTTCATTAGTTTCGCTCACTCTCGAAATCAAGCATTTTACAGCAGGTTGGAGCAGCCTGTATCTCAGCACAGGAATAAGGTAGGGAAGAATTCAAATACTCATTTTGACTGCCTCCAGAAGTTAGATCAGATGGCAAATTGGATTTGGTGCTAGGTCTTTCCCTTTAGGTTTTACCCCAACAATGTTTTCATTAGTTTCGCTCACTCTCGAAATCAAGCATTTTACAGCAGGTTGGAGCAGCCTGTATCTCAGCACAGGAATAAGGTAGGGAAGAATTCTAAGGATCATTTTGACTGCCTCCAGAAGTTAGATCAGATGGCAAATTGGATTTGGTGCTAGGTCTTTCCCTTTAGGTTTTACCCCAACAATGTTTTCATTAGTTTCGCTCACTCTCGAAATCAAGCATTTTACAGCAGGTTGGAGCAGCCTGTATCTCAGCACAGGAATAAGGTAGGGAAGAATTCAAATACTCATTTTGACTGCCTCCAGAAGTTAGATCAGATGGCAAATTGGATTTGGTGCTAGGTCTTTCCCTTTAGGTTTTACCCCAACAATGTTTTCATTAGTTTCGCTCACTCTCGAAATCAAGCATTTTACAGCAGGTTGGAGCAGCCTGTATCTCAGCACAGGAATAAGGTAGGGAAGAATTCTAAGGATCATTTTGACTGCCTCCAGAAGTTAGATCAGATGGCAAATTGGATTTGGTGCTAGGTCTTTCCCTTTAGGTTTTACCCCAACAATGTTTTCATTAGTTTCGCTCACTCTCGAAATCAAGCATTTTACAGCAGGTTGGAGCAGCCTGTATCTCAGCACAGGAATAAGGTAGGGAAGAATTCTAAGGATCATTTTGACTGCCTCCAGAAGTTAGATCAGATGGCAAATTGGATTTGGTGCTAGGTCTTTCCCTTTAGGTTTTACCCCAACAATGTTTTCATTAGTTTCGCTCACTCTCGAAATCAAGCATTTTACAGCAGGTTGGAGCAGCCTGTATCTCAGCACAGGAATAAGGTAGGGAAGAATTCTAAGGATCATTTTGACTGCCTCCAGAAGTTAGATCAGATGGCCAATGGAATTTGGTGCTAGGTCTTTCCCTTTAGGTTTTACCCCAACAATGTTTTCATTAGTTTCGCTCACTCTCGAAATCAAGCATTTTACAGCAGGTTGGAGCAGCCTGTATCTCAGCACAGGAATAAGGTAGGGAAGAATTCTAAGGATCATTTTGACTGCCTCCAGAAGTTAGATCAGATGGCAAATTGGATTTGGTGCTAGGTCTTTCCCTTTAGGTTTTACCCCAACAATGTTTTCATTAGTTTCGCTCACTCTCGAAATCAAGCATTTTACAGCAGGTTGGAGCAGCCTGTATCTCAGCACAGGAATAAGGTAGGGAAGAATTCTAAGGATCATTTTGACTGCCTCCAGAAGTTAGATCAGATGGCAAATTGGATTTGGTGCTAGGTCTTTCCCTTTAGGTTTTACCCCAACAATGTTTTCATTAGTTTCGCTCACTCTCGAAATCAAGCATTTTACAGCAGGTTGGAGCAGCCTGTATCTCAGCACAGGAATAAGGTAGGGAAGAATTCTAAGGATCATTTTGACTGCCTCCAGAAGTTAGATCAGATGGCAAATTGGATTTGGTGCTAGGTCTTTCCCTTTAGGTTTTACCCCAACAATGTTTTCATTAGTTTCGCTCACTCTCGAAATCAAGCATTTTACAGCAGGTTGGAGCAGCCTGTATCTCAGCACAGGAATAAGGTAGGGAAGAATTCTAAGGATCATTTTGACTGCCTCCAGAAGTTAGATCAGATGGCAAATTGGATTTGGTGCTAGGTCTTTCCCTTTAGGTTTTACCCCAACAATGTTTTCATTAGTTTCGCTCACTCTCGAAATCAAGCATTTTACAGCAGGTTGGAGCAGCCTGTATCTCAGCACAGGAATAAGGTAGGGAAGAATTCTAAGGATCATTTTGACTGCCTCCAGAAGTTAGATCAGATGGCAAATTGGATTTGGTGCTAGGTCTTTCCCTTTAGGTTTTACCCCAACAATGTTTTCATTAGTTTCGCTCACTCTCGAAATCAAGCATTTTACAGCAGGTTGGAGCAGCCTGTATCTCAGCACAGGAATAAGGTAGGGAAGAATTCTAAGGATCATTTTGACTGCCTCCAGAAGTTAGATCAGATGGCAAATTGGATTTGGTGCTAGGTCTTTCCCTTTAGGTTTTACCCCAACAATGTTTTCATTAGTTTCGCTCACTCTCGAAATCAAGCATTTTACAGCAGGTTGGAGCAGCCTGTATCTCAGCACAGGAATAAGGTAGGGAAGAATTCTAAGGATCATTTTGACTGCCTCCAGAAGTTAGATCAGATGGCAAATTGGATTTGGTGCTAGGTCTTTCCCTTTAGGTTTTACCCCAACAATGTTTTCATTAGTTTCGCTCACTCTCGAAAGCAAGCATTTTACAGCAGGTTGGAGCAGCCTGTATCTCAGCACAGGAATAAGGTAGGGAAGAATTCTAAGGATCATTTTGACCGCCTCCAGAAGTTAGATCAGATGGCCAATGGAATTTGGTGCTAGGTCTTTCCCTTTAGGTTTTACCCCAACAATGTTTTCATTAGTTTCGCTCACTCTCGAAATCAAGCATTTTACAGCAGGTTGGAGCAGCCTGTATCTCAGCACAGGAATAAGGTAGGGAAGAATTCTAAGGATCATTTTGACTGCCTCCAGAAGTTAGATCAGATGGCAAATTGGATTTGGTGCTAGGTCTTTCCCTTTAGGTTTTACCCCAACAATGTTTTCATTAGTTTCGCTCACTCTCGAAATCAAGCATTTTACAGCAGGTTGGAGCAGCCTGTATCTCAGCACAGGAATAAGGTAGGGAAGAATTCTAAGGATCATTTTGACTGCCTCCAGAAGTTAGATCAGATGGCAAATTGGATTTGGTGCTAGGTCTTTCCCTTTAGGTTTTACCCCAACAATGTTTTCATTAGTTTCGCTCACTCTCGAAATCAAGCATTTTACAGCAGGTTGGAGCAGCCTGTATCTCAGCACAGGAATAAGGTAGGGAAGAATTCTAAGGATCATTTTGACTGCCTCCAGAAGTTAGATCAGATGGCAAATTGGATTTGGTGCTAGGTCTTTCCCTTTAGGTTTTACCCCAACAATGTTTTCATTAGTTTCGCTCACTCTCGAAATCAAGCATTTTACAGCAGGTTGGAGCAGCCTGTATCTCAGCACAGGAATAAGGTAGGGAAGAATTCTAAGGATCATTTTGACTGCCTCCAGAAGTTAGATCAGATGGCAAATTGGATTTGGTGCTAGGTCTTTCCCTTTAGGTTTTACCCCAACAATGTTTTCATTAGTTTTGCTCACTCTCGAAATCAAGCATTTTACAGCAGGTTGGAGCAGCCTGTATCTCAGCACAGGAATAAGGTAGGGAAGAATTCTAAGGATCATTTTGACTGCCTCCAGAAGTTAGATCAGATGGCAAATTGGATTTGGTGCTAGGTCTTTCCCTTTAGGTTTTACCCCAACAATGTTTTCATTAGTTTCGCTCACTCTCGAAAGCAAGCATTTTACAGCAGGTTGGAGCAGCCTGTATCTCAGCACAGGAATAAGGTAGGGAAGAATTCTAAGGATCATTTTGACTGCCTCCAGAAGTTAGATCAGATGGCAAATTGGATTTGGTGCTAGGTCTTTCCCTTTAGGTTTTACCCCAACAATGTTTTCATTAGTTTCGCTCACTCTCGAAATCAAGCATTTTACAGCAGGTTGGAGCAGCCTGTATCTCAGCACAGGAATAAGGTAGGGAAGAATTCTAAGGATCATTTTGACTGCCTCCAGAAGTTAGATCAGATGGCAAATTGGATTTGGTGCTAGGTCTTTCCCTTTAGGTTTTACCCCAACAATGTTTTCATTAGTTTCGCTCACTCTCGAAATCAAGCATTTTACAGCAGGTTGGAGCAGCCTGTATCTCAGCACAGGAATAAGGTAGGGAAGAATTCTAAGGATCATTTTGACTGCCTCCAGAAGTTAGATCAGATGGCAAATTGGATTTGGTGCTAGGTCTTTCCCTTTAGGTTTTACCCCAACAATGTTTTCATTAGTTTCGCTCACTCTCGAAATCAAGCATTTTACAGCAGGTTGGAGCAGCCTGTATCTCAGCACAGGAATAAGGTAGGGAAGAATTCTAAGGATCATTTTGACTGCCTCCAGAAGTTAGATCAGATGGCAAATTGGATTTGGTGCTAGGTCTTTCCCTTTAGGTTTTACCCCAACAATGTTTTCATTAGTTTCGCTCACTCTCGAAATCAAGCATTTTACAGCAGGTTGGAGCAGCCTGTATCTCAGCACAGGAATAAGGTAGGGAAGAATTCAAATACTCATTTTGACTGCCTCCAGAAGTTAGATCAGATGGCAAATTGGATTTGGTGCTAGGTCTTTCCCTTTAGGTTTTACCCCAACAATGTTTTCATTAGTTTCGCTCACTCTCGAAATCAAGCATTTTACAGCAGGTTGGAGCAGCCTGTATCTCAGCACAGGAATAAGGTAGGGAAGAATTCAAATACTCATTTTGACTGCCTCCAGAAGTTAGATCAGATGGCAAATTGGATTTGGTGCTAGGTCTTTCCCTTTAGGTTTTACCCCAACAATGTTTTCATTAGTTTCGCTCACTCTCGAAATCAAGCATTTTACAGCAGGTTGGAGCAGCCTGTATCTCAGCACAGGAATAAGGTAGGGAAGAATTCTAAGGATCATTTTGACTGCCTCCAGAAGTTAGATCAGATGGCAAATTGGATTTGGTGCTAGGTCTTTCCCTTTAGGTTTTACCCCAACAATGTTTTCATTAGTTTCGCTCACTCTCGAAATCAAGCATTTTACAGCAGGTTGGAGCAGCCTGTATCTCAGCACAGGAATAAGGTAGGGAAGAATTCTAAGGATCATTTTGACTGCCTCCAGAAGTTAGATCAGATGGCAAATTGGATTTGGTGCTAGGTCTTTCCCTTTAGGTTTTACCCCAACAATGTTTTCATTAGTTTCGCTCACTCTCGAAAGCAAGCATTTTACAGCAGGTTGGAGCAGCCTGTATCTCAGCACAGGAATAAGGTAGGGAAGAATTCTAAGGATCATTTTGACCGCCTCCAGAAGTTAGATCAGATGGCCAATGGAATTTGGTGCTAGGTCTTTCCCTTTAGGTTTTACCCCAACAATGTTTTCATTAGTTTCGCTCACTCTCGAAATCAAGCATTTTACAGCAGGTTGGAGCAGCCTGTATCTCAGCACAGGAATAAGGTAGGGAAGAATTCTAAGGATCATTTTGACTGCCTCCAGAAGTTAGATCAGATGGCAAATTGGATTTGGTGCTAGGTCTTTCCCTTTAGGTTTTACCCCAACAATGTTTTCATTAGTTTCGCTCACTCTCGAAATCAAGCATTTTACAGCAGGTTGGAGCAGCCTGTATCTCAGCACAGGAATAAGGTAGGGAAGAATTCTAAGGATCATTTTGACTGCCTCCAGAAGTTAGATCAGATGGCAAATTGGATTTGGTGCTAGGTCTTTCCCTTTAGGTTTTACCCCAACAATGTTTTCATTAGTTTCGCTCACTCTCGAAATCAAGCATTTTACAGCAGGTTGGAGCAGCCTGTATCTCAGCACAGGAATAAGGTAGGGAAGAATTCTAAGGATCATTTTGACTGCCTCCAGAAGTTAGATCAGATGGCAAATTGGATTTGGTGCTAGGTCTTTCCCTTTAGGTTTTACCCCAACAATGTTTTCATTAGTTTCGCTCACTCTCGAAATCAAGCATTTTACAGCAGGTTGGAGCAGCCTGTAATCTCAGCACAGGAATAAGGTAGGGAAGAATTCTAAGGATCATTTTGACTGCCTCCAGAAGTTAGATCAGATGGCAAATTGGATTTGGTGCTAGGTCTTTCCCTTTAGGTTTTACCCCAACAATGTTTTCATTAGTTTCGCTCACTCTCGAAATCAAGCATTTTACAGCAGGTTGGAGCAGCCTGTATCTCAGCACAGGAATAAGGTAGGGAAGAATTCAAATACTCATTTTGACTGCCTCCAGAAGTTAGATCAGATGGCAAATTGGATTTGGTGCTAGGTCTTTCCCTTTAGGTTTTACCCCAACAATGTTTTCATTAGTTTCGCTCACTCTCGAAATCAAGCATTTTACAGCAGGTTGGAGCAGCCTGTATCTCAGCACAGGAATAAGGTAGGGAAGAATTCAAATACTCATTTTGACTGCCTCCAGAAGTTAGATCAGATGGCAAATTGGATTTGGTGCTAGGTCTTTCCCTTTAGGTTTTACCCCAACAATGTTTTCATTAGTTTCGCTCACTCTCGAAATCAAGCATTTTACAGCAGGTTGGAGCAGCCTGTATCTCAGCACAGGAATAAGGTAGGGAAGAATTCTAAGGATCATTTTGACTGCCTCCAGAAGTTAGATCAGATGGCAAATTGGATTTGGTGCTAGGTCTTTCCCTTTAGGTTTTACCCCAACAATGTTTTCATTAGTTTCGCTCACGCTCGAAATCAAGCATTTTACAGCAGGTTGGAGCAGCCTGTATCTCAGCACAGGAATAAGGTAGGGAAGAATTCTAAGGATCATTTTGACTGCCTCCAGAAGTTAGATCAGATGGCAAATTGGATTTGGTGCTAGGTCTTTCCCTTTAGGTTTTACCCCCAACAATGTTTTCATTAGTTTCGCTCACTCTCGAAATCAAGCATTTTTACAGCAGGTTGGAGCAGCCTGTATCTCAGCACAGGAATAAGGTAGGGAAGAATTCTAAGGATCATTTTGACTGCCTCCAGAAGTTAGATCAGATGGCAAATTGGATTTGGTGCTAGGTCTTTCCCTTTAGGTTTTACCCCAACAATGTTTTCATTAGTTTCGCTCACTCTCGAAATCAAGCATTTTACAGCAGGTTGGAGCAGCCTGTATCTCAGCACAGGAATAAGGTAGGGAAGAATTCAAATACTCATTTTGACTGCCTCCAGAAGTTAGATCAGATGGCAAATTGGATTTGGTGCTAGGTCTTTCCCTTTAGGTTTTACCCCAAAAAATGTTTTCATTAGTTTCGCTCACTCTCGAAATCAAGCATTTTACAGCAGGTTGGAGCAGCCTGTATCTCAGCACAGGAATAAGGTAGGGAAGAATTCTAAGGATCATTTTGACTGCCTCCAGAAGTTAGATCAGATGGCAAATTGGATTTGGTGCTAGGTCTTTCCCTTTAGGTTTTACCCCAACAATGTTTTCATTAGTTTCGCTCACTCTCGAAATCAAGCATTTTACAGCAGGTTGGAGCAGCCTGTATCTCAGCACAGGAATAAGGTAGGGAAGAATTCTAAGGATCATTTTGACTGCCTCCAGAAGTTAGATCAGATGGCAAATTGGATTTGGTGCTAGGTCTTTCCCTTTAGGTTTTACCCCAACAATGTTTTCATTAGTTTCGCTCACTCTCGAAATCAAGCATTTTACAGCAGGTTGGAGCAGCCTGTATCTCAGCACAGGAATAAGGTAGGGAAGAATTCTAAGGATCATTTTGACTGCCTCCAGAAGTTAGATCAGATGGCAAATTGGATTTGGTGCTAGGTCTTTCCCTTTAGGTTTTACCCCAACAATGTTTTCATTAGTTTCGCTCACTCTCGAAATCAAGCATTTTACAGCAGGTTGGAGCAGCCTGTATCTCAGCACAGGAATAAGGTAGGGAAGAATTCTAAGGATCATTTTGACTGCCTCCAGAAGTTAGATCAGATGGCAAATTGGATTTGGTGCTAGGTCTTTCCCTTTAGGTTTTACCCCAACAATGTTTTCATTAGTTTCGCTCACTCTCGAAATCAAGCATTTTACAGCAGGTTGGAGCAGCCTGTATCTCAGCACAGGAATAAGGTAGGGAAGAATTCTAAGGATCATTTTGACTGCCTCCAGAAGTTAGATCAGATGGCAAATTGGATTTGGTGCTAGGTCTTTCCCTTTAGGTTTTACCCCAACAATGTTTTCATTAGTTTCGCTCACTCTCGAAATCAAGCATTTTACAGCAGGTTGGAGCAGCCTGTATCTCAGCACAGGAATAAGGTAGGGAAGAATTCTAAGGATCATTTTGACTGCCTCCAGAAGTTAGATCAGATGGCAAATTGGATTTGGTGCTAGGCCTTTCCCTTTAGGTTTTACCCCAACAATGTTTTCATTAGTTTCGCTCACTCTCGAAATCAAGCATTTTACAGCAGGTTGGAGCAGCCTGTATCTCAGCACAGGAATAAGGTAGGGAAGAATTCTAAGGATCATTTTGACTGCCTCCAGAAGTTAGATCAGATGGCAAATTGGATTTGGTGCTAGGTCTTTCCCTTTAGGTTTTACCCCAACAATGTTTTCATTAGTTTCGCTCACTCTCGAAATCAAGCATTTTACAGCAGGTTGGAGCAGCCTGTATCTCAGCACAGGAATAAGGTAGGGAAGAATTCTAAGGATCATTTTGACTGCCTCCAGAAGTTAGATCAGATGGCAAATTGGATTTGGTGCTAGGTCTTTCCCTTTAGGTTTTACCCCCAACAATGTTTTCATTAGTTTCGCTCACTCTCGAAATCAAGCATTTTACAGCAGGTTGGAGCAGCCTGTATCTCAGCACAGGAATAAGGTAGGGAAGAATTCAAATACTCATTTTGACTGCCTCCAGAAGTTAGATCAGATGGCAAATTGGATTTGGTGCTAGGTCTTTCCCTTTAGGTTTTACCCCAACAATGTTTTCATTAGTTTCGCTCACTCTCGAAATCAAGCATTTTACAGCAGGTTGGAGCAGCCTGTATCTCAGCACAGGAATAAGGTAGGGAAGAATTCAAATTCTCATTTTGACTGCCTCCAGAAGTTAGATCAGATGGCAAATTGGATTTGGTGCTAGGTCTTTCCCTTTAGGTTTTACCCCAACAATGTTTTCATTAGTTTCGCTCACTCTCGAAATCAAGCATTTTACAGCAGGTTGGAGCAGCCTGTATCTCAGCACAGGAATAAGGTAGGGAAGAATTCTAAGGATCATTTTGACTGCCTCCAGAAGTTAGATCAGATGGCAAATTGGATTTGGTGCTAGGTCTTTCCCTTTAGGTTTTACCCCAACAATGTTTTCATTAGTTTCGCTCACTCTCGAAATCAAGCATTTTACAGCAGGTTGGAGCAGCCTGTATCTCAGCACAGGAATAAGGTAGGGAAGAATTCTAAGGATCATTTTGACTGCCTCCAGAAGTTAGATCAGATGGCAAATTGGATTTGGTGCTAGGTCTTTCCCTTTAGGTTTTACCCCAACAATGTTTTCATTAGTTTCGCTCACTCTCGAAATCAAGCATTTTACAGCAGGTTGGAGCAGCCTGTATCTCAGCACAGGAATAAGGTAGGGAAGAATTCTAAGGATCATTTTGACTGCCTCCAGAAGTTAGATCAGATGGCAAATTGGATTTGGTGCTAGGTCTTTCCCTTTAGGTTTTACCCCAACAATGTTATCATTAGTTTCGCTCACTCTCGAAATCAAGCATTTTACAGCAGGTTGGAGCAGCCTGTATCTCAGCACAGGAATAAGGTAGGGAAGAATTCTAAGGATCATTTTGACTGCCTCCAGAAGTTAGATCAGATGGCAAATTGGATTTGGTGCTAGGTCTTTCCCTTTAGGTTTTACCCCAACAATGTTTTCATTAGTTTCGCTCACTCTCGAAATCAAGCATTTTACAGCAGGTTGGAGCAGCCTGTATCTCAGCACAGGAATAAGGTAGGGAAGAATTCTAAGGATCATTTTGACTGCCTCCAGAAGTTAGATCAGATGGCAAATTGGATTTGGTGCTAGGTCTTTCCCTTTAGGTTTTACCCCAACAATGTTTTCATTAGTTTCGCTCACTCTCGAAATCAAGCATTTTACAGCAGGTTGGAGCAGCCTGTATCTCAGCACAGGAATAAGGTAGGGAAGAATTCTAAGGATCATTTTGACTGCCTCCAGAAGTTAGATCAGATGGCAAATTGGATTTGGTGCTAGGTCTTTCCCTTTAGGTTTTACCCCAACAATGTTTTCATTAGTTTCGCTCACTCTCGAAATCAAGCATTTTACAGCAGGTTGGAGCAGCCTGTATCTCAGCACAGGAATAAGGTAGGGAAGAATTCTAAGGATCATTTTGACTGCCTCCAGAAGTTAGATCAGATGGCAAATTGGATTTGGTGCTAGGTCTTTCCCTTTAGGTTTTACCCCAACAATGTTTTCATTAGTTTCGCTCACTCTCGAAATCAAGCATTTTACAGCAGGTTGGAGCAGCCTGTATCTCAGCACAGGAATAAGGTAGGGAAGAATTCTAAGGATCATTTTGACTGCCTCCAGAAGTTAGATCAGATGGCAAATTGGATTTGGTGCTAGGTCTTTCCCTTTAGGTTTTACCCCAACAATGTTTTCATTAGTTTCGCTCACTCTCGAAATCAAGCATTTTACAGCAGGTTGGAGCAGCCTGTATCTCAGCACAGGAATAAGGTAGGGAAGAATTCTAAGGATCATTTTGACTGCCTCCAGAAGTTAGATCAGATGGCAAATTGGATTTGGTGCTAGGTCTTTCCCTTTAGGTTTTACCCCAACAATGTTTTCATTAGTTTCGCTCACTCTCGAAATCAAGCATTTTACAGCAGGTTGGAGCAGCCTGTATCTCAGCACAGGAATAAGGTAGGGAAGAATTCTAAGGATCATTTTGACTGCCTCCAGAAGTTAGATCAGATGGCAAATTGGATTTGGTGCTAGGTCTTTCCCTTTAGGTTTTACCCCAACAATGTTTTCATTAGTTTCGCTCACTCTCGAAATCAAGCATTTTACAGCAGGTTGGAGCAGCCTGTATCTCAGCACAGGAATAAGGTAGGGAAGAATTCTAAGGATCATTTTGACTGCCTCCAGAAGTTAGATCAGATGGCAAATTGGATTTGGTGCTAGGTCTTTCCCTTTAGGTTTTACCCCAACAACGTTTTCATTAGTTTCGCTCACTCTCAAAATCAAGCATTTTACAGCAGGTTGGAGCAGCCTGTATCTCAGCACAGGAATAAGGTAGGGAAGAATTCAAATACTCATTTTGACTGCCTCCAGAAGTTAGATCAGATGGCAAATTGGATTTGGTGCTAGGCCTTTCCCTTTAGGTTTTACCCCAACAATGTTTTCATTAGTTTCGCTCACTCTCGAAATCAAGCATTTTACAGCAGGTTGGAGCAGCCTGTATCTCAGCACAGGAATAAGGTAGGGAAGAATTCTAAGGATCATTTTGACTGCCTCCAGAAGTTAGATCAGATGGCAAATTGGATTTGGTGCTAGGTCTTTCCCTTTAGGTTTTACCCCAACAATGTTTTCATTAGTTTCGCTCACTCTCGAAATCAAGCATTTTACAGCAGGTTGGAGCAGCCTGTATCTCAGCACAGGAATAAGGTAGGGAAGAATTCTAAGGATCATTTTGACTGCCTCCAGAAGTTAGATCAGATGGCAAATTGGATTTGGTGCTAGGTCTTTCCCTTTAGGTTTTACCCCAACAATGTTTTCATTAGTTTCGCTCACTCTCGAAATCAAGCATTTTACAGCAGGTTGGAGCAGCCTGTATCTCAGCACAGGAATAAGGTAGGGAAGAATTCAAATACTCATTTTGACTGCCTCCAGAAGTTAGATCAGATGGCAAATTGGATTTGGTGCTAGGTCTTTCCCTTTAGGTTTTACCCCAACAATGTTTTCATTAGTTTCGCTCACTCTCGAAATCAAGCATTTTACAGCAGGTTGGAGCAGCCTGTATCTCAGCACAGGAATAAGGTAGGGAAGAATTCATATACTCATTTTGACTGCCTCCAGAAGTTAGATCAGATGGCAAATTGGATTTGGTGCTAGGTCTTTCCCTTTAGGTTTTACCCCAACAATGTTTTCATTAGTTTCGCTCACTCTCGAAATCAAGCATTTTACAGCAGGTTGGAGCAGCCTGTATCTCAGCACAGGAATAAGGTAGGGAAGAATTCTAAGGATCATTTTGACTGCCTCCAGAAGTTAGATCAGATGGCAAATTGGATTTGGTGCTAGGTCTTTCCCTTTAGGTTTTACCCCAACAATGTTTTCATTAGTTTCGCTCACTCTCGAAATCAAGCATTTTACAGCAGGTTGGAGCAGCCTGTATCTCAGCACAGGAATAAGGTAGGGAAGAATTCTAAGGATCATTTTGACTGCCTCCAGAAGTTAGATCAGATGGCCAATTGGATTTGGTGCTAGGTCTTTCCCTTTAGGTTTTACCCCAACAATGTTTTCATTAGTTTCGCTCACTCTCGAAATCAAGCATTTTACAGCAGGTTGGAGCAGCCTGTATCTCAGCACAGGAATAAGGTAGGGAAGAATTCTAAGGATCATTTTGACTGCCTCCAGAAGTTAGATCAGATGGCAAATTGGATTTGGTGCTAGGTCTTTCCCTTTAGGTTTTACCCCAACAATGTTTTCATTAGTTTCGCTCACTCTCGAAATCAAGCATTTTACAGCAGGTTGGAGCAGCCTGTATCTCAGCACAGGAATAAGGTAGGGAAGAATTCAAATACTCATTTTGACTGCCTCCAGAAGTTAGATCAGATGGCAAATTGGATTTGGTGCTAGGTCTTTCCCTTTAGGTTTTACCCCAAAAATGTTATCATTAGTTTCGCTCACTCTCGAAATCAAGCATTTTACAGCAGGTTGGAGCAGCCTGTATCTCAGCACAGGAATAAGGTAGGGAAGAATTCTAAGGATCATTTTGACTGCCTCCAGAAGTTAGATCAGATGGCAAATTGGATTTGGTGCTAGGTCTTTCCCTTTAGGTTTTACCCCAACAATGTTTTCATTAGTTTCGCTCACTCTCGAAATCAAGCATTTTACAGCAGGTTGGAGCAGCCTGTATCTCAGCACAGGAATAAGGTAGGGAAGAATTCTAAGGATCATTTTGACTGCCTCCAGAAGTTAGATCAGATGGCAAATTGGATTTGGTGCTAGGTCTTTCCCTTTAGGTTTTACCCCAACAATGTTTTCATTAGTTTCGCTCACTCTCGAAATCAAGCATTTTACAGCAGGTTGGAGCAGCCTGTATCTCAGCACAGGAATAAGGTAGGGAAGAATTCTAAGGATCATTTTGACTGCCTCCAGAAGTTAGATCAGATGGCAAATTGGATTTGGTGCTAGGTCTTTCCCTTTAGGTTTTACCCCAACAATGTTTTCATTAGTTTCGCTCACTCTCGAAATCAAGCATTTTACAGCAGGTTGGAGCAGCCTGTATCTCAGCACAGGAATAAGGTAGGGAAGAATTCTAAGGATCATTTTGACTGCCTCCAGAAGTTAGATCAGATGGCAAATTGGATTTGGTGCTAGGTCTTTCCCTTTAGGTTTTACCCCAACAATGTTTTCATTAGTTTCGCTCACTCTCGAAATCAAGCATTTTACAGCAGGTTGGAGCAGCCTGTATCTCAGCACAGCAATAAGGTAGGGAAGAATTCTAAGGATCATTTTGACTGCCTCCAGAAGTTAGATCAGATGGCAAATTGGATTTGGTGCTAGGTCTTTCCCTTTAGGTTTTACCCCAACAATGTTTTCATTAGTTTCGCTCACTCTCGAAATCAAGCATTTTACAGCAGGTTGGAGCAGCCTGTATCTCAGCACAGGAATAAGGTAGGGAAGAATTCAAATACTCATTTTGACTGCCTCCAGAAGTTAGATCAGATGGCAAATTGGATTTGGTGCTAGGTCTTTCCCTTTAGGTTTTACCCCAAAAATGTTATCATTAGTTTCGCTCACTCTCGAAATCAAGCATTTTACAGCAGGTTGGAGCAGCCTGTATCTCAGCACAGGAATAAGGTAGGGAAGAATTCTAAGGATCATTTTGACTGCCTCCAGAAGTTAGATCAGATGGCAAATTGGATTTGGTGCTAGGTCTTTCCCTTTAGGTTTTACCCCAACAATGTTTTCATTAGTTTCGCTCACTCTCGAAATCAAGCATTTTACAGCAGGTTGGAGCAGCCTGTATCTCAGCACAGGAATAAGGTAGGGAAGAATTCTAAGGATCATTTTGACTGCCTCCAGAAGTTAGATCAGATGGCAAATTGGATTTGGTGCTAGGTCTTTCCCTTTAGGTTTTACCCCAACAATGTTTTCATTAGTTTCGCTCACTCTCGAAATCAAGCATTTTACAGCAGGTTGGAGCAGCCTGTATCTCAGCACAGGAATAAGGTAGGGAAGAATTCTAAGGATCATTTTGACTGCCTCCAGAAGTTAGATCAGATGGCAAATTGGATTTGGTGCTAGGTCTTTCCCTTTAGGTTTTACCCCAACAATGTTTTCATTAGTTTCGCTCACTCTCGAAATCAAGCATTTTACAGCAGGTTGGAGCAGCCTGTATCTCAGCACAGGAATAAGGTAGGGAAGAATTCTAAGGATCATTTTGACTGCCTCCAGAAGTTAGATCAGATGGCAAATTGGATTTGGTGCTAGGTCTTTCCCTTTAGGTTTTACCCCAACAATGTTTTCATTAGTTTCGCTCACTCTCGAAATCAAGCATTTTACAGCAGGTTGGAGCAGCCTGTATCTCAGCACAGGAATAAGGTAGGGAAGAATTCTAAGGATCATTTTGACTGCCTCCAGAAGTTAGATCAGATGGCAAATTGGATTTGGTGCTAGGTCTTTCCCTTTAGGTTTTACCCCAACAATGTTTTCATTAGTTTCGCTCACTCTCGAAATCAAGCATTTTACAGCAGGTTGGAGCAGCCTGTATCTCAGCACAGGAATAAGGTAGGGAAGAATTCTAAGGATCATTTTGACTGCCTCCAGAAGTTAGATCAGATGGCAAATTGGATTTGGTGCTAGGTCTTTCCCTTTAGGTTTTACCCCAACAATGTTTTCATTAGTTTCGCTCACTCTCGAAATCAAGCATTTTACAGCAGGTTGGAGCAGCCTGTATCTCAGCACAGGAATAAGGTAGGGAAGAATTCTAAGGATCATTTTGACTGCCTCCAGAAGTTAGATCAGATGGCAAATTGGATTTGGTGCTAGGTCTTTCCCTTTAGGTTTTACCCCAACAACGTTTTCATTAGTTTCGCTCACTCTCAAAATCAAGCATTTTACAGCAGGTTGGAGCAGCCTGTATCTCAGCACAGGAATAAGGTAGGGAAGAATTCAAATACTCATTTTGACTGCCTCCAGAAGTTAGATCAGATGGCAAATTGGATTTGGTGCTAGGTCTTTCCCTTTAGGTTTTACCCCAACAATGTTTTCATTAGTTTCGCTCACTCTCGAAATCAAGCATTTTACAGCAGGTTGGAGCAGCCTGTATCTCAGCACAGGAATAAGGTAGGGAAGAATTCTAAGGATCATTTTGACTGCCTCCAGAAGTTAGATCAGATGGCAAATTGGATTTGGTGCTAGGTCTTTCCCTTTAGGTTTTACCCCAACAATGTTTTCATTAGTTTCGCTCACTCTCGAAATCAAGCATTTTACAGCAGGTTGGAGCAGCCTGTATCTCAGCACAGGAATAAGGTAGGGAAGAATTCTAAGGATCATTTTGACTGCCTCCAGAAGTTAGATCAGATGGCAAATTGGATTTGGTGCTAGGTCTTTCCCTTTAGGTTTTACCCCAACAATGTTTTCATTAGTTTCGCTCACTCTCGAAATCAAGCATTTTACAGCAGGTTGGAGCAGCCTGTATCTCAGCACAGGAATAAGGTAGGGAAGAATTCTAAGGATCATTTTGACTGCCTCCAGAAGTTAGATCAGATGGCAAATTGGATTTGGTGCTAGGTCTTTCCCTTTAGGTTTTACCCCAACAATGTTTTCATTAGTTTCGCTCACTCTCGAAATCAAGCATTTTACAGCAGGTTGGAGCAGCCTGTATCTCAGCACAGGAATAAGGTAGGGAAAAATTCTAAGGATCATTTTGACTGCCTCCAGAAGTTAGATCAGATGGCAAATTGGATTTGGTGCTAGGTCTTTCCCTTTAGGTTTTACCCCAACAATGTTTTCATTAGTTTCGCTCACTCTCGAAATCAAGCATTTTACAGCAGGTTGGAGCAGCCTGTATCTCAGCACAGGAATAAGGTAGGGAAGAATTCTAAGGATCATTTTGACTGCCTCCAGAAGTTAGATCAGATGGCAAATTGGATTTGGTGCTAGGTCTTTCCCTTTAGGTTTTACCCCAACAATGTTTTCATTAGTTTCGCTCACTCTCGAAATCAAGCATTTTACAGCAGGTTGGAGCAGCCTGTATCTCAGCACAGGAATAAGGTAGGGAAGAATTCTAAGGATCATTTTGACTGCCTCCAGAAGTTAGATCAGATGGCAAATTGGATTTGGTGCTAGGTCTTTCCCTTTAGGTTTTACCCCAACAATGTTTTCATTAGTTTCGCTCACTCTCGAAATCAAGCATTTTACAGCAGGTTGGAGCAGCCTGTATCTCAGCACAGGAATAAGGTAGGGAAGAATTCAAATACTCATTTTGACTGCCTCCAGAAGTTAGATCAGATGGCAAATTGGATTTGGTGCTAGGTCTTTCCCTTTAGGTTTTACCCCAACAATGTTTTCATTAGTTTCGCTCACTCTCGAAATCAAGCATTTTACAGCAGGTTGGAGCAGCCTGTATCTCAGCACAGGAATAAGGTAGGGAAGAATTCATATACTCATTTTGACTGCCTCCAGAAGTTAGATCAGATGGCAAATTGGATTTGGTGCTAGGTCTTTCCCTTTAGGTTTTACCCCAACAATGTTTTCATTAGTTTCGCTCACTCTCGAAATCAAGCATTTTACAGCAGGTTGGAGCAGCCTGTATCTCAGCACAGGAATAAGGTAGGGAAGAATTCTAAGGATCATTTTGACTGCCTCCAGAAGTTAGATCAGATGGCAAATTGGATTTGGTGCTAGGTCTTTCCCTTTAGGTTTTACCCCAACAATGTTTTCATTAGTTTCGCTCACTCTCGAAATCAAGCATTTTACAGCAGGTTGGAGCAGCCTGTATCTCAGCACAGGAATAAGGTAGGGAAGAATTCTAAGGATCATTTTGACTGCCTCCAGAAGTTAGATCAGATGGCAAATTGGATTTGGTGCTAGGTCTTTCCCTTTAGGTTTTACCCCAACAATGTTTTCATTAGTTTCGCTCACTCTCGAAATCAAGCATTTTACAGCAGGTTGGAGCAGCCTGTATCTCAGCACAGGAATAAGGTAGGGAAGAATTCTAAGGATCATTTTGACTGCCTCCAGAAGTTAGATCAGATGGCAAATTGGATTTGGTGCTAGGTCTTTCCCTTTAGGTTTTACCCCAACAATGTTTTCATTAGTTTCGCTCACTCTCGAAATCAAGCATTTTACAGCAGGTTGGAGCAGCCTGTATCTCAGCACAGGAATAAGGTAGGGAAGAATTCTAAGGATCATTTTGACTGCCTCCAGAAGTTAGATCAGATGGCAAATTGGATTTGGTGCTAGGTCTTTCCCTTTAGGTTTTACCCCAACAATGTTTTCATTAGTTTCGCTCACTCTCGAAATCAAGCATTTTACAGCAGGTTGGAGCAGCCTGTATCTCAGCACAGGAATAAGGTAGGGAAGAATTCTAAGGATCATTTTGACTGCCTCCAGAAGTTAGATCAGATGGCAAATTGGATTTGGTGCTAGGTCTTTCCCTTTAGGTTTTACCCCAACAATGTTTTCATTAGTTTCGCTCACTCTCGAAATCAAGCATTTTACAGCAGGTTGGAGCAGCCTGTATCTCAGCACAGGAATAAGGTAGGGAAGAATTCTAAGGATCATTTTGACTGCCTCCAGAAGTTAGATCAGATGGCAAATTGGATTTGGTGCTAGGTCTTTCCCTTTAGGTTTTACCCCAACAATGTTTTCATTAGTTTCGCTCACTCTCGAAATCAAGCATTTTACAGCAGGTTGGAGCAGCCTGTATCTCAGCACAGGAATAAGGTAGGGAAGAATTCTAAGGATCATTTTGACTGCCTCCAGAAGTTAGATCAGATGGCAAATTGGATTTGGTGCTAGGTCTTTCCCTTTAGGTTTTACCCCAACAATGTTTTCATTAGTTTCGCTCACTCTCGAAATCAAGCATTTTACAGCAGGTTGGAGCAGCCTGTATCTCAGCACAGGAATAAGGTAGGGAAGAATTCAAATACTCATTTTGACTGCCTCCAGAAGTTAGATCAGATGGCAAATTGGATTTGGTGCTAGGTCTTTCCCTTTAGGTTTTACCCCAAAAATGTTATCATTAGTTTCGCTCACTCTCGAAATCAAGCATTTTACAGCAGGTTGGAGCAGCCTGTATCTCAGCACAGGAATAAGGTAGGGAAGAATTCTAAGGATCATTTTGACTGCCTCCAGAAGTTAGATCAGATGGCAAATTGGATTTGGTGCTAGGTCTTTCCCTTTAGGTTTTACCCCAACAATGTTTTCATTAGTTTCGCTCACTCTCGAAATCAAGCATTTTACAGCAGGTTGGAGCAGCCTGTATCTCAGCACAGGAATAAGGTAGGGAAGAATTCTAAGGATCATTTTGACTGCCTCCAGAAGTTAGATCAGATGGCAAATTGGATTTGGTGCTAGGTCTTTCCCTTTAGGTTTTACCCCAACAATGTTTTCATTAGTTTCGCTCACTCTCGAAATCAAGCATTTTACAGCAGGTTGGAGCAGCCTGTATCTCAGCACAGGAATAAGGTAGGGAAGAATTCTAAGGATCATTTTGACTGCCTCCAGAAGTTAGATCAGATGGCAAATTGGATTTGGTGCTAGGTCTTTCCCTTTAGGTTTTACCCCAACAATGTTTTCATTAGTTTCGCTCACTCTCGAAATCAAGCATTTTACAGCAGGTTGGAGCAGCCTGTATCTCAGCACAGGAATAAGGTAGGGAAGAATTCTAAGGATCATTTTGACTGCCTCCAGAAGTTAGATCAGATGGCAAATTGGATTTGGTGCTAGGTCTTTCCCTTTAGGTTTTACCCCAACAATGTTTTCATTAGTTTCGCTCACTCTCGAAATCAAGCATTTTACAGCAGGTTGGAGCAGCCTGTATCTCAGCACAGGAATAAGGTAGGGAAGAATTCTAAGGATCATTTTGACTGCCTCCAGAAGTTAGATCAGATGGCAAATTGGATTTGGTGCTAGGTCTTTCCCTTTAGGTTTTACCCCAACAATGTTTTCATTAGTTTCGCTCACTCTCGAAATCAAGCATTTTACAGCAGGTTGGAGCAGCCTGTATCTCAGCACAGGAATAAGGTAGGGAAGAATTCTAAGGATCATTTTGACTGCCTCCAGAAGTTAGATCAGATGGCAAATTGGATTTGGTGCTAGGTCTTTCCCTTTAGGTTTTACCCCAACAATGTTTTCATTAGTTTCGCTCACTCTCGAAATCAAGCATTTTACAGCAGGTTGGAGCAGCCTGTATCTCAGCACAGGAATAAGGTAGGGAAGAATTCTAAGGATCATTTTGACTGCCTCCAGAAGTTAGATCAGATGGCAAATTGGATTTGGTGCTAGGTCTTTCCCTTTAGGTTTTACCCCAACAATGTTTTCATTAGTTTCGCTCACTCTCGAAATCAAGCATTTTACAGCAGGTTGGAGCAGCCTGTATCTCAGCACAGGAATAAGGTAGGGAAGAATTCTAAGGATCATTTTGACTGCCTCCAGAAGTTAGATCAGATGGCAAATTGGATTTGGTGCTAGGTCTTTCCCTTTAGGTTTTACCCCAACAACGTTTTCATTAGTTTCGCTCACTCTCAAAATCAAGCATTTTACAGCAGGTTGGAGCAGCCTGTATCTCAGCACAGGAATAAGGTAGGGAAGAATTCAAATACTCATTTTGACTGCCTCCAGAAGTTAGATCAGATGGCAAATTGGATTTGGTGCTAGGTCTTTCCCTTTAGGTTTTACCCCAACAATGTTTTCATTAGTTTCGCTCACTCTCGAAATCAAGCATTTTACAGCAGGTTGGAGCAGCCTGTATCTCAGCACAGGAATAAGGTAGGGAAGAATTCTAAGGATCATTTTGACTGCCTCCAGAAGTTAGATCAGATGGCAAATTGGATTTGGTGCTAGGTCTTTCCCTTTAGGTTTTACCCCAACAATGTTTTCATTAGTTTCGCTCACTCTCGAAATCAAGCATTTTACAGCAGGTTGGAGCAGCCTGTATCTCAGCACAGGAATAAGGTAGGGAAGAATTCTAAGGATCATTTTGACTGCCTCCAGAAGTTAGATCAGATGGCAAATTGGATTTGGTGCTAGGTCTTTCCCTTTAGGTTTTACCCCAACAATGTTTTCATTAGTTTCGCTCACTCTCGAAATCAAGCATTTTACAGCAGGTTGGAGCAGCCTGTATCTCAGCACAGGAATAAGGTAGGGAAGAATTCTAAGGATCATTTTGACTGCCTCCAGAAGTTAGATCAGATGGCAAATTGGATTTGGTGCTAGGTCTTTCCCTTTAGGTTTTACCCCAACAATGTTTTCATTAGTTTCGCTCACTCTCGAAATCAAGCATTTTACAGCAGGTTGGAGCAGCCTGTATCTCAGCACAGGAATAAGGTAGGGAAAAATTCTAAGGATCATTTTGACTGCCTCCAGAAGTTAGATCAGATGGCAAATTGGATTTGGTGCTAGGTCTTTCCCTTTAGGTTTTACCCCAACAATGTTTTCATTAGTTTCGCTCACTCTCGAAATCAAGCATTTTACAGCAGGTTGGAGCAGCCTGTATCTCAGCACAGGAATAAGGTAGGGAAGAATTCTAAGGATCATTTTGACTGCCTCCAGAAGTTAGATCAGATGGCAAATTGGATTTGGTGCTAGGTCTTTCCCTTTAGGTTTTACCCCAACAATGTTTTCATTAGTTTCGCTCACTCTCGAAATCAAGCATTTTACAGCAGGTTGGAGCAGCCTGTATCTCAGCACAGGAATAAGGTAGGGAAGAATTCTAAGGATCATTTTGACTGCCTCCAGAAGTTAGATCAGATGGCAAATTGGATTTGGTGCTAGGTCTTTCCCTTTAGGTTTTACCCCAACAATGTTTTCATTAGTTTCGCTCACTCTCGAAATCAAGCATTTTACAGCAGGTTGGAGCAGCCTGTATCTCAGCACAGGAATAAGGTAGGGAAGAATTCTAAGGATCATTTTGACTGCCTCCAGAAGTTAGATCAGATGGCAAATTGGATTTGGTGCTAGGTCTTTCCCTTTAGGTTTTACCCCAACAATGTTTTCATTAGTTTCGCTCACTCTCGAAATCAAGCATTTTACAGCAGGTTGGAGCAGCCTGTATCTCAGCACAGGAATAAGGTAGGGAAGAATTCAAATACTCATTTTGACTGCCTCCAGAAGTTAGATCAGATGGCAAATTGGATTTGGTGCTAGGTCTTTCCCTTTAGGTTTTACCCCAACAATGTTTTCATTAGTTTCGCTCACTCTCGAAATCAAGCATTTTACAGCAGGTTGGAGCAGCCTGTATCTCAGCACAGGAATAAGGTAGGGAAGAATTCTAAGGATCATTTTGACTGCCTCCAGAAGTTAGATCAGATGGCAAATTGGATTTGGTGCTAGGTCTTTCCCTTTAGGTTTTACCCCAACAATGTTTTCATTAGTTTCGCTCACTCTCGAAATCAAGCATTTTACAGCAGGTTGGAGCAGCCTGTATCTCAGCACAGGAATAAGGTAGGGAAGAATTCTAAGGATCATTTTGACTGCCTCCAGAAGTTAGATCAGATGGCAAATTGGATTTGGTGCTAGGTCTTTCCCTTTAGGTTTTACCCCAACAATGTTTTCATTAGTTTCGCTCACTCTCGAAATCAAGCATTTTACAGCAGGTTGGAGCAGCCTGTATCTCAGCACAGGAATAAGGTAGGGAAGAATTCTAAGGATCATTTTGACTGCCTCCAGAAGTTAGATCAGATGGCAAATTGGATTTGGTGCTAGGTCTTTCCCTTTAGGTTTTACCCCAACAATGTTTTCATTAGTTTCGCTCACTCTCGAAATCAAGCATTTTACAGCAGGTTGGAGCAGCCTGTATCTCAGCACAGGAATAAGGTAGGGAAGAATTCAAATACTCATTTTGACTGCCTCCAGAAGTTAGATCAGATGGCAAATTGGATTTGGTGCTAGGTCTTTCCCTTTAGGTTTTACCCCAACAATGTTTTCATTAGTTTCGCTCACTCTCGAAATCAAGCATTTTACAGCAGGTTGGAGCAGCCTGTATCTCAGCACAGGAATAAGGTAGGGAAGAATTCAAATTCTCATTTTGACTGCCTCCAGAAGTTAGATCAGATGGCAAATTGGATTTGGTGCTAGGTCTTTCCCTTTAGGTTTTACCCCAACAATGTTTTCATTAGTTTCGCTCACTCTCGAAATCAAGCATTTTACAGCAGGTTGGAGCAGCCTGTATCTCAGCACAGGAATAAGGTAGGGAAGAATTCTAAGGATCATTTTGACTGCCTCCAGAAGTTAGATCAGATGGCAAATTGGATTTGGTGCTAGGTCTTTCCCTTTAGGTTTTACCCCAACAATGTTTTCATTAGTTTCGCTCACTCTCGAAATCAAGCATTTTACAGCAGGTTGGAGCAGCCTGTATCTCAGCACAGGAATAAGGTAGGGAAGAATTCTAAGGATCATTTTGACTGCCTCCAGAAGTTAGATCAGATGGCAAATTGGATTTGGTGCTAGGTCTTTCCCTTTAGGTTTTACCCCAACAATGTTTTCATTAGTTTCGCTCACTCTCGAAATCAAGCATTTTACAGCAGGTTGGAGCAGCCTGTATCTCAGCACAGGAATAAGGTAGGGAAGAATTCTAAGGATCATTTTGACTGCCTCCAGAAGTTAGATCAGATGGCAAATTGGATTTGGTGCTAGGTCTTTCCCTTTAGGTTTTACCCCAACAATGTTTTCATTAGTTTCGCTCACTCTCGAAATCAAGCATTTTACAGCAGGTTGGAGCAGCCTGTATCTCAGCACAGGAATAAGGTAGGGAAGAATTCTAAGGATCATTTTGACTGCCTCCAGAAGTTAGATCAGATGGCAAATTGGATTTGGTGCTAGGTCTTTCCCTTTAGGTTTTACCCCAACAATGTTTTCATTAGTTTCGCTCACTCTCGAAATCAAGCATTTTCCAGCAGGTTGGAGCAGCCTGTATCTCAGCACAGGAATAAGGTAGGGAAGAATTCTAAGGATCATTTTGACTGCCTCCAGAAGTTAGATCAGATGGCAAATTGGATTTGGTGCTAGGTCTTTCCCTTTAGGTTTTACCCCAACAATGTTTTCATTAGTTTCGCTCACTCTCGAAATCAAGCATTTTACAGCAGGTTGGAGCAGCCTGTATCTCAGCACAGGAATAAGGTAGGGAAGAATTCTAAGGATCATTTTGACTGCCTCCAGAAGTTAGATCAGATGGCAAATTGGATTTGGTGCTAGGTCTTTCCCTTTAGGTTTTACCCCAACAATGTTTTCATTAGTTTCGCTCACTCTCGAAATCAAGCATTTTACAGCAGGTTGGAGCAGCCTGTATCTCAGCACAGGAATAAGGTAGGGAAGAATTCTAAGGATCATTTTGACTGCCTCCAGAAGTTAGATCAGATGGCAAATTGGATTTGGTGCTAGGTCTTTCCCTTTAGGTTTTACCCCAACAATGTTTTCATTAGTTTCGCTCACTCTCGAAATCAAGCATTTTACAGCAGGTTGGAGCAGCCTGTATCTCAGCACAGGAATAAGGTAGGGAAGAATTCTAAGGATCATTTTGACTGCCTCCAGAAGTTAGATCAGATGGCAAATTGGATTTGGTGCTAGGTCTTTCCCTTTAGGTTTTACCCCAACAATGTTTTCATTAGTTTCGCTCACTCTCGAAATCAAGCATTTTACAGCAGGTTGGAGCAGCCTGTATCTCAGCACAGGAATAAGGTAGGGAAGAATTCAAATACTCATTTTGACTGCCTCCAGAAGTTAGATCAGATGGCAAATTGGATTTGGTGCTAGGTCTTTCCCTTTAGGTTTTACCCCAACAATATTTTCATTAGTTTTGCTCACTCTCGAAATCAAGCATTTTACAGCAGGTTGGAGCAGCCTGTATCTCAGCACAGGAATAAGGTAGGGAAGAATTCTAAGGATCATTTTGACTGCCTCCAGAAGTTAGATCAGATGGCAAATTGGATTTGGTGCTAGGTCTTTCCCTTTAGGTTTTACCCCAACAATGTTTTCATTAGTTTCGCTCACTCTCGAAATCAAGCATTTTACAGCAGGTTGGAGCAGCCTGTATCTCAGCACAGGAATAAGGTAGGGAAGAATTCAAATACTCATTTTGCCTGCCTCCAGAAGTTAGATCAGATGGCAAATTGGATTTGGTGCTAGGTCTTTCCCTTTAGGTTTTACCCCAACAATGTTTTCATTAGTTTTGCTCACTCTCGAAATCAAGCATTTTACAGCAGGTTGGAGCAGCCTGTATCTCAGCACAGGAATAAGGTAGGGAAGAATTCTAAGGATCATTTTGACTGCCTCCAGAAGTTAGATCAGATGGCAAATTGGATTTGGTGCTAGGTCTTTCCCTTTAGGTTTTACCCCAACAATGTTTTCATTAGTTTCGCTCACTCTCGAAATCAAGCATTTTACAGCAGGTTGGAGCAGCCTGTATCTCAGCACAGGAATAAGGTAGGGAAGAATTCTAAGGATCATTTTGACTGCCTCCAGAAGTTAGATCAGATGGCAAATTGGATTTGGTGCTAGGTCTTTCCCTTTAGGTTTTACCCCAACAATGTTTTCATTAGTTTCGCTCACTCTCGAAAGCAAGCATTTTACAGCAGGTTGGAGCAGCCTGTATCTCAGCACAGGAATAAGGTAGGGAAGAATTCTAAGGATCATTTTGACTGCCTCCAGAAGTTAGATCAGATGGCAAATTGGATTTGGTGCTAGGTCTTTCCCTTTAGGTTTTACCCCAACAATGTTTTCATTAGTTTCGCTCACTCTCGAAATCAAGCATTTTACAGCAGGTTGGAGCAGCCTGTATCTCAGCACAGGAATAAGGTAGGGAAGAATTCTAAGGATCATTTTGACTGCCTCCAGAAGTTAGATCAGATGGCAAATTGGATTTGGTGCTAGGTCTTTCCCTTTAGGTTTTACCCCAACAATGTTTTCATTAGTTTCGCTCACTCTCGAAATCAAGCATTTTACAGCAGGTTGGAGCAGCCTGTATCTCAGCACAGGAATAAGGTAGGGAAGAATTCTAAGGATCATTTTGACTGCCTCCAGAAGTTAGATCAGATGGCAAATTGGATTTGGTGCTAGGTCTTTCCCTTTAGGTTTTACCCCAACAATGTTTTCATTAGTTTCGCTCACTCTCGAAATCAAGCATTTTACAGCAGGTTGGAGCAGCCTGTATCTCAGCACAGGAATAAGGTAGGGAAGAATTCTAAGGATCATTTTGACTGCCTCCAGAAGTTAGATCAGATGGCAAATTGGATTTGGTGCTAGGTCTTTCCCTTTAGGTTTTACCCCAACAATGTTTTCATTAGTTTCGCTCACTCTCGAAATCAAGCATTTTACAGCAGGTTGGAGCAGCCTGTATCTCAGCACAGGAATAAGGTAGGGAAGAATTCAAATACTCATTTTGACTGCCTCCAGAAGTTAGATCAGATGGCAAATTGGATTTGGTGCTAGGTCTTTCCCTTTAGGTTTTACCCCAAAAATGTTTTCATTAGTTTCGCTCACTCTCGAAATCAAGCATTTTACAGCAGGTTGGAGCAGCCTGTATCTCAGCACAGGAATAAGGTAGGGAAGAATTCTAAGGATCATTTTGACTGCCTCCAGAAGTTAGATCAGATGGCAAATTGGATTTGGTGCTAGGTCTTTCCCTTTAGGTTTTACCCCAACAATGTTTTCATTAGTTTCGCTCACTCTCGAAAGCAAGCATTTTACAGCAGGTTGGAGCAGCCTGTATCTCAGCACAGGAATAAGGTAGGGAAGAATTCTAAGGATCATTTTGACTGCCTCCAGAAGTTAGATCAGATGGCAAATTGGATTTGGTGCTAGGTCTTTCCCTTTAGGTTTTACCCCAACAATGTTTTCATTAGTTTCGCTCACTCTCGAAATCAAGCATTTTACAGCAGGTTGGAGCAGCCTGTATCTCAGCACAGGAATAAGGTAGGGAAGAATTCTAAGGATCATTTTGACTGCCTCCAGAAGTTAGATCAGATGGCAAATTGGATCTGGTGCTAGGTCTTTCCCTTTAGGTTTTACCCCAACAATGTTTTCATTAGTTTCGCTCACTCTCGAAATCAAGCATTTTACAGCAGGTTGGAGCAGCCTGTATCTCAGCACAGGAATAAGGTAGGGAAGAATTCAAATTCTCATTTTGACTGCCTCCAGAAGTTAGATCAGATGGCAAATTGGATTTGGTGCTAGGTCTTTCCCTTTAGGTTTTACCCCAACAATGTTTTCATTAGTTTCGCTCACTCTCGAAATCAAGCATTTTACAGCAGGTTGGAGCAGCCTGTATCTCAGCACAGGAATAAGGTAGGGAAGAATTCTAAGGATCATTTTGACTGCCTCCAGAAGTTAGATCAGATGGCAAATTGGATTTGGTGCTAGGTCTTTCCCTTTAGGTTTTACCCCAACAATGTTTTCATTAGTTTCGCTCACTCTCGAAATCAAGCATTTTACAGCAGGTTGGAGCAGCCTGTATCTCAGCACAGGAATAAGGTAGGGAAGAATTCTAAGGATCATTTTGACTGCCTCCAGAAGTTAGATCAGATGGCAAATTGGATTTGGTGCTAGGTCTTTCCCTTTAGGTTTTACCCCAACAATGTTTTCATTAGTTTCGCTCACTCTCGAAATCAAGCATTTTACAGCAGGTTGGAGCAGCCTGTATCTCAGCACAGGAATAAGGTAGGGAAGAATTCTAAGGATCATTTTGACTGCCTCCAGAAGTTAGATCAGATGGCAAATTGGATTTGGTGCTAGGTCTTTCCCTTTAGGTTTTACCCCAACAATGTTTTCATTAGTTTCGCTCACTCTCGAAATCAAGCATTTTACAGCAGGTTGGAGCAGCCTGTATCTCAGCACAGGAATAAGGTAGGGAAGAATTCTAAGGATCATTTTGACTGCCTCCAGAAGTTAGATCAGATGGCAAATTGGATTTGGTGCTAGGTCTTTCCCTTTAGGTTTTACCCCAACAATGTTTTCATTAGTTTCGCTCACTCTCGAAATCAAGCATTTTCCAGCAGGTTGGAGCAGCCTGTATCTCAGCACAGGAATAAGGTAGGGAAGAATTCTAAGGATCATTTTGACTGCCTCCAGAAGTTAGATCAGATGGCAAATTGGATTTGGTGCTAGGTCTTTCCCTTTAGGTTTTACCCCAACAATGTTTTCATTAGTTTCGCTCACTCTCGAAATCAAGCATTTTACAGCAGGTTGGAGCAGCCTGTATCTCAGCACAGGAATAAGGTAGGGAAGAATTCTAAGGATCATTTTGACTGCCTCCAGAAGTTAGATCAGATGGCAAATTGGATTTGGTGCTAGGTCTTTCCCTTTAGGTTTTACCCCAACAATGTTTTCATTAGTTTCGCTCACTCTCGAAATCAAGCATTTTACAGCAGGTTGGAGCAGCCTGTATCTCAGCACAGGAATAAGGTAGGGAAGAATTCTAAGGATCATTTTGACTGCCTCCAGAAGTTAGATCAGATGGCAAATTGGATTTGGTGCTAGGTCTTTCCCTTTAGGTTTTACCCCAACAATGTTTTCATTAGTTTCGCTCACTCTCGAAATCAAGCATTTTACAGCAGGTTGGAGCAGCCTGTATCTCAGCACAGGAATAAGGTAGGGAAGAATTCTAAGGATCATTTTGACTGCCTCCAGAAGTTAGATCAGATGGCAAATTGGATTTGGTGCTAGGTCTTTCCCTTTAGGTTTTACCCCAACAATGTTTTCATTAGTTTCGCTCACTCTCGAAATCAAGCATTTTACAGCAGGTTGGAGCAGCCTGTATCTCAGCACAGGAATAAGGTAGGGAAGAATTCAAATACTCATTTTGACTGCCTCCAGAAGTTAGATCAGATGGCAAATTGGATTTGGTGCTAGGTCTTTCCCTTTAGGTTTTACCCCAACAATGTTTTCATTAGTTTTGCTCACTCTCGAAATCAAGCATTTTACAGCAGGTTGGAGCAGCCTGTATCTCAGCACAGGAATAAGGTAGGGAAGAATTCTAAGGATCATTTTGACTGCCTCCAGAAGTTAGATCAGATGGCAAATTGGATTTGGTGCTAGGTCTTTCCCTTTAGGTTTTACCCCAACAATGTTTTCATTAGTTTCGCTCACTCTCGAAATCAAGCATTTTACAGCAGGTTGGAGCAGCCTGTATCTCAGCACAGGAATAAGGTAGGGAAGAATTCAAATACTCATTTTGCCTGCCTCCAGAAGTTAGATCAGATGGCAAATTGGATTTGGTGCTAGGTCTTTCCCTTTAGGTTTTACCCCAACAATGTTTTCATTAGTTTTGCTCACTCTCGAAATCAAGCATTTTACAGCAGGTTGGAGCAGCCTGTATCTCAGCACAGGAATAAGGTAGGGAAGAATTCTAAGGATCATTTTGACTGCCTCCAGAAGTTAGATCAGATGGCAAATTGGATTTGGTGCTAGGTCTTTCCCTTTAGGTTTTACCCCAACAATGTTTTCATTAGTTTCGCTCACTCTCGAAATCAAGCATTTTACAGCAGGTTGGAGCAGCCTGTATCTCAGCACAGGAATAAGGTAGGGAAGAATTCTAAGGATCATTTTGACTGCCTCCAGAAGTTAGATCAGATGGCAAATTGGATTTGGTGCTAGGTCTTTCCCTTTAGGTTTTACCCCAACAATGTTTTCATTAGTTTCGCTCACTCTCGAAAGCAAGCATTTTACAGCAGGTTGGAGCAGCCTGTATCTCAGCACAGGAATAAGGTAGGGAAGAATTCTAAGGATCATTTTGACTGCCTCCAGAAGTTAGATCAGATGGCAAATTGGATTTGGTGCTAGGTCTTTCCCTTTAGGTTTTACCCCAACAATGTTTTCATTAGTTTCGCTCACTCTCGAAATCAAGCATTTTACAGCAGGTTGGAGCAGCCTGTATCTCAGCACAGGAATAAGGTAGGGAAGAATTCTAAGGATCATTTTGACTGCCTCCAGAAGTTAGATCAGATGGCAAATTGGATCTGGTGCTAGGTCTTTCCCTTTAGGTTTTACCCCAACAATGTTTTCATTAGTTTCGCTCACTCTCGAAATCAAGCATTTTACAGCAGGTTGGAGCAGCCTGTATCTCAGCACAGGAATAAGGTAGGGAAGAATTCTAAGGATCATTTTGACTGCCTCCAGAAGTTAGATCAGATGGCAAATTGGATTTGGTGCTAGGTCTTTCCCTTTAGGTTTTACCCCAACAATGTTTTCATTAGTTTCGCTCACTCTCGAAATCAAGCATTTTACAGCAGGTTGGAGCAGCCTGTATCTCAGCACAGGAATAAGGTAGGGAAGAATTCTAAGGATCATTTTGACTGCCTCCAGAAGTTAGATCAGATGGCAAATTGGATTTGGTGCTAGGTCTTTCCCTTTAGGTTTTACCCCAACAATGTTTTCATTAGTTTCGCTCACTCTCGAAATCAAGCATTTTACAGCAGGTTGGAGCAGCCTGTATCTCAGCACAGGAATAAGGTAGGGAAGAATTCAAATACTCATTTTGCCTGCCTCCAGAAGTTAGATCAGATGGCAAATTGGATTTGGTGCTAGGTCTTTCCCTTTAGGTTTTACCCCAACAATGTTTTCATTAGTTTTGCTCACTCTCGAAATCAAGCATTTTACAGCAGGTTGGAGCAGCCTGTATCTCAGCACAGGAATAAGGTAGGGAAGAATTCTAAGGATCATTTTGACTGCCTCCAGAAGTTAGATCAGATGGCAAATTGGATTTGGTGCTAGGTCTTTCCCTTTAGGTTTTACCCCAACAATGTTTTCATTAGTTTCGCTCACTCTCGAAATCAAGCATTTTACAGCAGGTTGGAGCAGCCTGTATCTCAGCACAGGAATAAGGTAGGGAAGAATTCTAAGGATCATTTTGACTGCCTCCAGAAGTTAGATCAGATGGCAAATTGGATTTGGTGCTAGGTCTTTCCCTTTAGGTTTTACCCCAACAATGTTTTCATTAGTTTCGCTCACTCTCGAAAGCAAGCATTTTACAGCAGGTTGGAGCAGCCTGTATCTCAGCACAGGAATAAGGTAGGGAAGAATTCTAAGGATCATTTTGACTGCCTCCAGAAGTTAGATCAGATGGCAAATTGGATTTGGTGCTAGGTCTTTCCCTTTAGGTTTTACCCCAACAATGTTTTCATTAGTTTCGCTCACTCTCGAAATCAAGCATTTTACAGCAGGTTGGAGCAGCCTGTATCTCAGCACAGGAATAAGGTAGGGAAGAATTCTAAGGATCATTTTGACTGCCTCCAGAAGTTAGATCAGATGGCAAATTGGATTTGGTGCTAGGTCTTTCCCTTTAGGTTTTACCCCAACAATGTTTTCATTAGTTTCGCTCACTCTCGAAATCAAGCATTTTACAGCAGGTTGGAGCAGCCTGTATCTCAGCACAGGAATAAGGTAGGGAAGAATTCTAAGGATCATTTTGACTGCCTCCAGAAGTTAGATCAGATGGCAAATTGGATTTGGTGCTAGGTCTTTCCCTTTAGGTTTTACCCCAACAATGTTTTCATTAGTTTCGCTCACTCTCGAAATCAAGCATTTTACAGCAGGTTGGAGCAGCCTGTATCTCAGCACAGGAATAAGGTAGGGAAGAATTCTAAGGATCATTTTGACTGCCTCCAGAAGTTAGATCAGATGGCAAATTGGATTTGGTGCTAGGTCTTTCCCTTTAGGTTTTACCCCAACAATGTTTTCATTAGTTTCGCTCACTCTCGAAATCAAGCATTTTACAGCAGGTTGGAGCAGCCTGTATCTCAGCACAGGAATAAGGTAGGGAAGAATTCAAATACTCATTTTGACTGCCTCCAGAAGTTAGATCAGATGGCAAATTGGATTTGGTGCTAGGTCTTTCCCTTTAGGTTTTACCCCAAAAATGTTTTCATTAGTTTCGCTCACTCTCGAAATCAAGCATTTTACAGCAGGTTGGAGCAGCCTGTATCTCAGCACAGGAATAAGGTAGGGAAGAATTCTAAGGATCATTTTGACTGCCTCCAGAAGTTAGATCAGATGGCAAATTGGATTTGGTGCTAGGTCTTTCCCTTTAGGTTTTACCCCAACAATGTTTTCATTAGTTTCGCTCACTCTCGAAAGCAAGCATTTTACAGCAGGTTGGAGCAGCCTGTATCTCAGCACAGGAATAAGGTAGGGAAGAATTCTAAGGATCATTTTGACTGCCTCCAGAAGTTAGATCAGATGGCAAATTGGATCTGGTGCTAGGTCTTTCCCTTTAGGTTTTACCCCAACAATGTTTTCATTAGTTTCGCTCACTCTCGAAATCAAGCATTTTACAGCAGGTTGGAGCAGCCTGTATCTCAGCACAGGAATAAGGTAGGGAAGAATTCAAATTCTCATTTTGACTGCCTCCAGAAGTTAGATCAGATGGCAAATTGGATTTGGTGCTAGGTCTTTCCCTTTAGGTTTTACCCCAACAATGTTTTCATTAGTTTCGCTCACTCTCGAAATCAAGCATTTTACAGCAGGTTGGAGCAGCCTGTATCTCAGCACAGGAATAAGGTAGGGAAGAATTCTAAGGATCATTTTGACTGCCTCCAGAAGTTAGATCAGATGGCAAATTGGATTTGGTGCTAGGTCTTTCCCTTTAGGTTTTACCCCAACAATGTTTTCATTAGTTTCGCTCACTCTCGAAATCAAGCATTTTACAGCAGGTTGGAGCAGCCTGTATCTCAGCACAGGAATAAGGTAGGGAAGAATTCTAAGGATCATTTTGACTGCCTCCAGAAGTTAGATCAGATGGCAAATTGGATTTGGTGCTAGGTCTTTCCCTTTAGGTTTTACCCCAACAATGTTTTCATTAGTTTCGCTCACTCTCGAAATCAAGCATTTTACAGCAGGTTGGAGCAGCCTGTATCTCAGCACAGGAATAAGGTAGGGAAGAATTCTAAGGATCATTTTGACTGCCTCCAGAAGTTAGATCAGATGGCAAATTGGATTTGGTGCTAGGTCTTTCCCTTTAGGTTTTACCCCAACAATGTTTTCATTAGTTTCGCTCACTCTCGAAATCAAGCATTTTACAGCAGGTTGGAGCAGCCTGTATCTCAGCACAGGAATAAGGTAGGGAAGAATTCTAAGGATCATTTTGACTGCCTCCAGAAGTTAGATCAGATGGCAAATTGGATTTGGTGCTAGGTCTTTCCCTTTAGGTTTTACCCCAACAATGTTTTCATTAGTTTCGCTCACTCTCGAAATCAAGCATTTTCCAGCAGGTTGGAGCAGCCTGTATCTCAGCACAGGAATAAGGTAGGGAAGAATTCTAAGGATCATTTTGACTGCCTCCAGAAGTTAGATCAGATGGCAAATTGGATTTGGTGCTAGGTCTTTCCCTTTAGGTTTTACCCCAACAATGTTTTCATTAGTTTCGCTCACTCTCGAAATCAAGCATTTTACAGCAGGTTGGAGCAGCCTGTATCTCAGCACAGGAATAAGGTAGGGAAGAATTCTAAGGATCATTTTGACTGCCTCCAGAAGTTAGATCAGATGGCAAATTGGATTTGGTGCTAGGTCTTTCCCTTTAGGTTTTACCCCAACAATGTTTTCATTAGTTTCGCTCACTCTCGAAATCAAGCATTTTACAGCAGGTTGGAGCAGCCTGTATCTCAGCACAGGAATAAGGTAGGGAAGAATTCTAAGGATCATTTTGACTGCCTCCAGAAGTTAGATCAGATGGCAAATTGGATTTGGTGCTAGGTCTTTCCCTTTAGGTTTTACCCCAACAATGTTTTCATTAGTTTCGCTCACTCTCGAAATCAAGCATTTTACAGCAGGTTGGAGCAGCCTGTATCTCAGCACAGGAATAAGGTAGGGAAGAATTCTAAGGATCATTTTGACTGCCTCCAGAAGTTAGATCAGATGGCAAATTGGATTTGGTGCTAGGTCTTTCCCTTTAGGTTTTACCCCAACAATGTTTTCATTAGTTTCGCTCACTCTCGAAATCAAGCATTTTACAGCAGGTTGGAGCAGCCTGTATCTCAGCACAGGAATAAGGTAGGGAAGAATTCAAATACTCATTTTGACTGCCTCCAGAAGTTAGATCAGATGGCAAATTGGATTTGGTGCTAGGTCTTTCCCTTTAGGTTTTACCCCAACAATGTTTTCATTAGTTTTGCTCACTCTCGAAATCAAGCATTTTACAGCAGGTTGGAGCAGCCTGTATCTCAGCACAGGAATAAGGTAGGGAAGAATTCTAAGGATCATTTTGACTGCCTCCAGAAGTTAGATCAGATGGCAAATTGGATTTGGTGCTAGGTCTTTCCCTTTAGGTTTTACCCCAACAATGTTTTCATTAGTTTCGCTCACTCTCGAAATCAAGCATTTTACAGCAGGTTGGAGCAGCCTGTATCTCAGCACAGGAATAAGGTAGGGAAGAATTCAAATACTCATTTTGCCTGCCTCCAGAAGTTAGATCAGATGGCAAATTGGATTTGGTGCTAGGTCTTTCCCTTTAGGTTTTACCCCAACAATGTTTTCATTAGTTTTGCTCACTCTCGAAATCAAGCATTTTACAGCAGGTTGGAGCAGCCTGTATCTCAGCACAGGAATAAGGTAGGGAAGAATTCTAAGGATCATTTTGACTGCCTCCAGAAGTTAGATCAGATGGCAAATTGGATTTGGTGCTAGGTCTTTCCCTTTAGGTTTTACCCCAACAATGTTTTCATTAGTTTCGCTCACTCTCGAAATCAAGCATTTTACAGCAGGTTGGAGCAGCCTGTATCTCAGCACAGGAATAAGGTAGGGAAGAATTCTAAGGATCATTTTGACTGCCTCCAGAAGTTAGATCAGATGGCAAATTGGATTTGGTGCTAGGTCTTTCCCTTTAGGTTTTACCCCAACAATGTTTTCATTAGTTTCGCTCACTCTCGAAAGCAAGCATTTTACAGCAGGTTGGAGCAGCCTGTATCTCAGCACAGGAATAAGGTAGGGAAGAATTCTAAGGATCATTTTGACTGCCTCCAGAAGTTAGATCAGATGGCAAATTGGATTTGGTGCTAGGTCTTTCCCTTTAGGTTTTACCCCAACAATGTTTTCATTAGTTTCGCTCACTCTCGAAATCAAGCATTTTACAGCAGGTTGGAGCAGCCTGTATCTCAGCACAGGAATAAGGTAGGGAAGAATTCTAAGGATCATTTTGACTGCCTCCAGAAGTTAGATCAGATGGCAAATTGGATCTGGTGCTAGGTCTTTCCCTTTAGGTTTTACCCCAACAATGTTTTCATTAGTTTCGCTCACTCTCGAAATCAAGCATTTTACAGCAGGTTGGAGCAGCCTGTATCTCAGCACAGGAATAAGGTAGGGAAGAATTCTAAGGATCATTTTGACTGCCTCCAGAAGTTAGATCAGATGGCAAATTGGATTTGGTGCTAGGTCTTTCCCTTTAGGTTTTACCCCAACAATGTTTTCATTAGTTTCGCTCACTCTCGAAATCAAGCATTTTACAGCAGGTTGGAGCAGCCTGTATCTCAGCACAGGAATAAGGTAGGGAAGAATTCTAAGGATCATTTTGACTGCCTCCAGAAGTTAGATCAGATGGCAAATTGGATTTGGTGCTAGGTCTTTCCCTTTAGGTTTTACCCCAACAATGTTTTCATTAGTTTCGCTCACTCTCGAAATCAAGCATTTTACAGCAGGTTGGAGCAGCCTGTATCTCAGCACAGGAATAAGGTAGGGAAGAATTCAAATACTCATTTTGACTGCCTCCAGAAGTTAGATCAGATGGCAAATTGGATTTGGTGCTAGGTCTTTCCCTTTAGGTTTTACCCCAAAAATGTTTTCATTAGTTTCGCTCACTCTCGAAATCAAGCATTTTACAGCAGGTTGGAGCAGCCTGTATCTCAGCACAGGAATAAGGTAGGGAAGAATTCTAAGGATCATTTTGACTGCCTCCAGAAGTTAGATCAGATGGCAAATTGGATTTGGTGCTAGGTCTTTCCCTTTAGGTTTTACCCCAACAATGTTTTCATTAGTTTCGCTCACTCTCGAAAGCAAGCATTTTACAGCAGGTTGGAGCAGCCTGTATCTCAGCACAGGAATAAGGTAGGGAAGAATTCTAAGGATCATTTTGACTGCCTCCAGAAGTTAGATCAGATGGCAAATTGGATTTGGTGCTAGGTCTTTCCCTTTAGGTTTTACCCCAACAATGTTTTCATTAGTTTCGCTCACTCTCGAAATCAAGCATTTTACAGCAGGTTGGAGCAGCCTGTATCTCAGCACAGGAATAAGGTAGGGAAGAATTCTAAGGATCATTTTGACTGCCTCCAGAAGTTAGATCAGATGGCAAATTGGATCTGGTGCTAGGTCTTTCCCTTTAGGTTTTACCCCAACAATGTTTTCATTAGTTTCGCTCACTCTCGAAATCAAGCATTTTACAGCAGGTTGGAGCAGCCTGTATCTCAGCACAGGAATAAGGTAGGGAAGAATTCTAAGGATCATTTTGACTGCCTCCAGAAGTTAGATCAGATGGCAAATTGGATTTGGTGCTAGGTCTTTCCCTTTAGGTTTTACCCCAACAATGTTTTCATTAGTTTTGCTCACTCTCGAAATCAAGCATTTTACAGCAGGTTGGAGCAGCCTGTATCTCAGCACAGGAATAAGGTAGGGAAGAATTCTAAGGATCATTTTGACTGCCTCCAGAAGTTAGATCAGATGGCAAATTGGATTTGGTGCTAGGTCTTTCCCTTTAGGTTTTACCCCAACAATGTTTTCATTAGTTTCGCTCACTCTCGAAATCAAGCATTTTACAGCAGGTTGGAGCAGCCTGTATCTCAGCACAGGAATAAGGTAGGGAAGAATTCAAATACTCATTTTGACTGCCTCCAGAAGTTAGATCAGATGGCAAATTGGATTTGGTGCTAGGTCTTTCCCTTTAGGTTTTACCCCAAAAATGTTTTCATTAGTTTCGCTCACTCTCGAAATCAAGCATTTTACAGCAGGTTGGAGCAGCCTGTATCTCAGCACAGGAATAAGGTAGGGAAGAATTCTAAGGATCATTTTGACTGCCTCCAGAAGTTAGATCAGATGGCAAATTGGATTTGGTGCTAGGTCTTTCCCTTTAGGTTTTACCCCAACAATGTTTTCATTAGTTTCGCTCACTCTCGAAATCAAGCATTTTACAGCAGGTTGGAGCAGCCTGTATCTCAGCACAGGAATAAGGTAGGGAAGAATTCTAAGGATCATTTTGACTGCCTCCAGAAGTTAGATCAGATGGCAAATTGGATTTGGTGCTAGGTCTTTCCCTTTAGGTTTTACCCCAACAATGTTTTCATTAGTTTCGCTCACTCTCGAAATCAAGCATTTTACAGCAGGTTGGAGCAGCCTGTATCTCAGCACAGGAATAAGGTAGGGAAGAATTCTAAGGATCATTTTGACTGCCTCCAGAAGTTAGATCAGATGGCAAATTGGATTTGGTGCTAGGTCTTTCCCTTTAGGTTTTACCCCAACAATGTTTTCATTAGTTTCGCTCACTCTCGAAATCAAGCATTTTACAGCAGGTTGGAGCAGCCTGTATCTCAGCACAGGAATAAGGTAGGGAAGAATTCAAATACTCATTTTGACTGCCTCCAGAAGTTAGATCAGATGGCAAATTGGATTTGGTGCTAGGTCTTTCCCTTTAGGTTTTACCCCAACAATGTTTTCATTAGTTTCGCTCACTCTCGAAATCAAGCATTTTCCAGCAGGTTGGAGCAGCCTGTATCTCAGCACAGGAATAAGGTAGGGAAGAATTCTAAGGATCATTTTGACTGCCTCCAGAAGTTAGATCAGATGGCAAATTGGATTTGGTGCTAGGTCTTTCCCTTTAGGTTTTACCCCAACAATGTTTTCATTAGTTTCGCTCACTCTCGAAATCAAGCATTTTACAGCAGGTTGGAGCAGCCTGTATCTCAGCACAGGAATAAGGTAGGGAAGAATTCTAAGGATCATTTTGACTGCCTCCAGAAGTTAGATCAGATGGCAAATTGGATTTGGTGCTAGGTCTTTCCCTTTAGGTTTTACCCCAACAATGTTTTCATTAGTTTCGCTCACTCTCGAAATCAAGCATTTTACAGCAGGTTGGAGCAGCCTGTATCTCAGCACAGGAATAAGGTAGGGAAGAATTCTAAGGATCATTTTGACTGCCTCCAGAAGTTAGATCAGATGGCAAATTGGATTTGGTGCTAGGTCTTTCCCTTTAGGTTTTACCCCAACAATGTTTTCATTAGTTTCGCTCACTCTCGAAATCAAGCATTTTACAGCAGGTTGGAGCAGCCTGTATCTCAGCACAGGAATAAGGTAGGGAAGAATTCAAATACTCATTTTGACTGCCTCCAGAAGTTAGATCAGATGGCAAATTGGATTTGGTGCTAGGTCTTTCCCTTTAGGTTTTACCCCAACAATGTTTTCATTAGTTTCGCTCACTCTCGAAATCAAGCATTTTACAGCAGGTTGGAGCAGCCTGTATCTCAGCACAGGAATAAGGTAGGGAAGAATTCTAAGGATCATTTTGACTGCCTCCAGAAGTTAGATCAGATGGCAAATTGGATTTGGTGCTAGGTCTTTCCCTTTAGGTTTTACCCCAACAATGTTTTCATTAGTTTCGCTCACTCTCGAAATCAAGCATTTTACAGCAGGTTGGAGCAGCCTGTATCTCAGCACAGGAATAAGGTAGGGAAGAATTCTAAGGATCATTTTGACTGCCTCCAGAAGTTAGATCAGATGGCAAATTGGATTTGGTGCTAGGTCTTTCCCTTTAGGTTTTACCCCAACAATGTTTTCATTAGTTTCGCTCACTCTCGAAATCAAGCATTTTACAGCAGGTTGGAGCAGCCTGTATCTCAGCACAGGAATAAGGTAGGGGAAGAATTCTAAGGATCATTTTGACTGCCTCCAGAAGTTAGATCAGATGGCAAATTGGATTTGGTGCTAGGTCTTTCCCTTTAGGTTTTACCCCAACAATGTTTTTCATTAGTTTCGCTCACTCTCGAAATCAAGCATTTTACAGCAGGTTGGAGCAGCCTGTATCTCAGCACAGGAATAAGGTAGGGAAGAATTCTAAGGATCATTTTGACTGCCTCCAGAAGTTAGATCAGATGGCAAATTGGATTTGGTGCTAGGTCTTTCCCTTTAGGTTTTACCCCAACAATGTTTTCATTAGTTTCGCTCACTCTCGAAATCAAGCATTTTACAGCAGGTTGGAGCAGCCTGTATCTCAGCACAGGAATAAGGTAGGGAAGAATTCTAAGGATCATTTTGACTGCCTCCAGAAGTTAGATCAGATGGCAAATTGGATTTGGTGCTAGGTCTTTCCCTTTAGGTTTTACCCCAACAATGTTTTCATTAGTTTCGCTCACTCTCGAAATCAAGCATTTTACAGCAGGTTGGAGCAGCCTGTATCTCAGCACAGGAATAAGGTAGGGAAGAATTCTAAGAATCATTTTGACTGCCTCCAGAAGTTAGATCAGATGGCAAATTGGATTTGGTGCTAGGTCTTTCCCTTTAGGTTTTACCCCAACAATGTTTTCATTAGTTTCGCTCACTCTCGAAATCAAGCATTTTACAGCAGGTTGGAGCAGCCTGTATCTCAGCACAGGAATAAGGTAGGGAAGAATTCTAAGGATCATTTTGACTGCCTCCAGAAGTTAGATCAGATGGCAAATTGGATTTGGTGCTAGGTCTTTCCCTTTAGGTTTTACCCCAACAATGTTTTCATTAGTTTTGCTCTCTCTCGAAATCAAGCATTTTACAGCAGGTTGGAGCAGCCTGTATCTCAGCACAGGAATAAGGTAGGGAAGAATTCTAAGGATCATTTTGACTGCCTCCAGAAGTTAGATCAGATGGCAAATTGGATTTGGTGCTAGGTCTTTCCCTTTAGGTTTTACCCCAACAATGTTTTCATTAGTTTCGCTCACTCTCGAAAGCAAGCATTTTACAGCAGGTTGGAGCAGCCTGTATCTCAGCACAGGAATAAGGTAGGGAAGAATTCTAAGGATCATTTTGACTGCCTCCAGAAGTTAGATCAGATGGCAAATTGGATTTGGTGCTAGGTCTTTCCCTTTAGGTTTTACCCCAACAATGTTTTCATTAGTTTCGCTCACTCTCGAAATCAAGCATTTTACAGCAGGTTGGAGCAGCCTGTATCTCAGCACAGGAATAAGGTAGGGAAGAATTCAAATACTCATTTTGACTGCCTCCAGAAGTTAGATCAGATGGCAAATTGGATTTGGTGCTAGGTCTTTCCCTTTAGGTTTTACCCCAACAATGTTTTCATTAGTTTCGCTCACTCTCGAAATCAAGCATTTTACAGCAGGTTGGAGCAGCCTGTATCTCAGCACAGGAATAAGGTAGGGAAGAATTCAAATACTCATTTTGACTGCCTCCAGAAGTTAGATCAGATGGCAAATTGGATTTGGTGCTAGGTCTTTCCCTTTAGGTTTTACCCCAACAATGTTTTCATTAGTTTCGCTCACTCTCGAAATCAAGCATTTTACAGCAGGTTGGAGCAGCCTGTATCTCAGCACAGGAATAAGGTAGGGAAGAATTCAAATACTCATTTTGACTGCCTCCAGAAGTTAGATCAGATGGCAAATTGGATTTGGTGCTAGGTCTTTCCCTTTAGGTTTTACCCCAACAATGTTTTCATTAGTTTCGCTCACTCTCGAAATCAAGCATTTTACAGCAGGTTGGAGCAGCCTGTATCTCAGCACAGGAATAAGGTAGGGAAGAATTCTAAGGATCATTTTGACTGCCTCCAGAAGTTAGATCAGATGGCAAATTGGATTTGGTGCTAGGTCTTTCCCTTTAGGTTTTACCCCAACAATGTTTTCATTAGTTTCGCTCACTCTCGAAATCAAGCATTTTACAGCAGGTTGGAGCAGCCTGTATCTCAGCACAGGAATAAGGTAGGGAAGAATTCTAAGGATCATTTTGACTGCCTCCAGAAGTTAGATCAGATGGCAAATTGGATTTGGTGCTAGGTCTTTCCCTTTAGGTTTTACCCCAACAATGTTTTTCATTAGTTTCGCTCACTCTCGAAATCAAGCATTTTACAGCAGGTTGGAGCAGCCTGTATCTCAGCACAGGAATAAGGTAGGGAAGAATTCTAAGGATCATTTTGACTGCCTCCAGAAGTTAGATCAGATGGCAAATTGGATTTGGTGCTAGGTCTTTCCCTTTAGGTTTTACCCCAACAATGTTTTCATTAGTTTCGCTCACTCTCGAAATCAAGCATTTTACAGCAGGTTGGAGCAGCCTGTATCTCAGCACAGGAATAAGGTAGGGAAGAATTCTAAGGATCATTTTGACTGCCTCCAGAAGTTAGATCAGATGGCAAATTGGATTTGGTGCTAGGTCTTTCCCTTTAGGTTTTAGCCCAACAATGTTTTCATTAGTTTCGCTCACTCTCGAAATCAAGCATTTTACAGCAGGTTGGAGCAGCCTGTATCTCAGCACAGGAATAAGGTAGGGAAGAATTCTAAGGATCATTTTGACTGCCTCCAGAAGTTAGATCTGATGGCAAATTGGATTTGGTGCTAGGTCTTTCCCTTTAGGTTTTACCCCAACAACGTTTTCATTAGTTTCGCTCACTCTCGAAATCAAGCATTTTACAGCAGGTTGGAGCAGCCTGTATCTCAGCACAGGAATAAGGTAGGGAAGAATTCAAATACTCATTTTGACTGCCTCCAGAAGTTAGATCAGATGGCAAATTGGATTTGGTGCTAGGTCTTTCCCTTTAGGTTTTACCCCAACAATGTTTTCATTAGTTTCGCTCACTCTCGAAATCAAGCATTTTACAGCAGGTTGGAGCAGCCTGTATCTCAGCACAGGAATAAGGTAGGGAAGAATTCCTAAGGATCATTTTGACTGCCTCCAGAAGTTAGATCAGATGGCAAATTGGATTTGGTGCTAGGTCTTTCCCTTTAGGTTTTACCCCAACAATGTTTTCATTAGTTTCGCTCACTCTCGAAATCAAGCATTTTACAGCAGGTTGGAGCAGCCTGTATCTCAGCACAGGAATAAGGTAGGGAAGAATTCTAAGGATCATTTTGACTGCCTCCAGAAGTTAGATCAGATGGCAAATTGGATTTGGTGCTAGGTCTTTCCCTTTAGGTTTTACCCCAACAATGTTTTCATTAGTTTCGCTCACTCTCGAAATCAAGCATTTTACAGCAGGTTGGAGCAGCCTGGTATCTCAGCACAGGAATAAGGTAGGGAAGAATTCTAAGGATCATTTTGACTGCCTCCAGAAGTTAGATCAGATGGCAAATTGGATTTGGTGCTAGGTCTTTCCCTTTAGGTTTTACCCCAACAATGTTTTCATTAGTTTCGCTCACTCTCGAAATCAAGCATTTTACAGCAGGTTGGAGCAGCCTGTATCTCAGCACAGGAATAAGGTAGGGAAGAATTCTAAGGATCATTTTGACTGCCTCCAGAAGTTAGATCAGATGGCAAATTGGATTTGGTGCTAGGTCTTTCCCTTTAGGTTTTACCCCAACAATGTTTTCATTAGTTTCGCTCACTCTCGAAATCAAGCATTTTACAGCAGGTTGGAGCAGCCTGTATCTCAGCACAGGAATAAGGTAGGGAAGAATTCTAAGGATCATTTTGACTGCCTCCAGAAGTTAGATCAGATGGCAAATTGGATTTGGTGCTAGGTCTTTCCCTTTAGGTTTTACCCCAACAATGTTTTCATTAGTTTCGCTCACTCTCGAAATCAAGCATTTTACAGCAGGTTGGAGCAGCCTGTATCTCAGCACAGGAATAAGGTAGGGAAGAATTCTAAGGATCATTTTGACTGCCTCCAGAAGTTAGATCAGATGGCAAATTGGATTTGGTGCTAGGTCTTTCCCTTTAGGTTTTTACCCCAACAATGTTTTCATTAGTTTCGCTCACTCTCGAAATCAAGCATTTTACAGCAGGTTGGAGCAGCCTGTATCTCAGCACAGGAATAAGGTAGGGAAGAATTCTAAGGATCATTTTGACTGCCTCCAGAAGTTAGATCAGATGGCAAATTGGATTTGGTGCTAGGTCTTTCCCTTTAGGTTTTACCCCAACAATGTTTTCATTAGTTTCGCTCACTCTCGAAATCAAGCATTTTACAGCAGGTTGGAGCAGCCTGTATCTCAGCACAGGAATAAGGTAGGGAAGAATTCTAAGGATCATTTTGACTGCCTCCAGAAGTTAGATCAGATGGCAAATTGGATTTGGTGCTAGGTCTTTCCCTTTAGGTTTTACCCCAACAATGTTTTCATTAGTTTCGCTCACTCTCGAAATCAAGCATTTTCCAGCAGGTTGGAGCAGCCTGTATCTCAGCACAGGAATAAGGTAGGGAAGAATTCTAAGGATCATTTTGACTGCCTCCAGAAGTTAGATCAGATGGCAAATTGGATTTGGTGCTAGGTCTTTCCCTTTAGGTTTTACCCCAACAATGTTTTCATTAGTTTCGCTCACTCTCGAAATCAAGCATTTTACAGCAGGTTGGAGCAGCCTGTATCTCAGCACAGGAATAAGGTAGGGAAGAATTCTAAGGATCATTTTGACTGCCTCCAGAAGTTAGATCAGATGGCAAATTGGATTTGGTGCTAGGTCTTTCCCTTTAGGTTTTACCCCAACAATGTTTTCATTAGTTTCGCTCACTCTCGAAATCAAGCATTTTACAGCAGGTTGGAGCAGCCTGTATCTCAGCACAGGAATAAGGTAGGGAAGAATTCTAAGGATCATTTTGACTGCCTCCAGAAGTTAGATCAGATGGCAAATTGGATTTGGTGCTAGGTCTTTCCCTTTAGGTTTTACCCCCAACAATGTTTTCATTAGTTTCGCTCACTCTCGAAATCAAGCATTTTACAGCAGGTTGGAGCAGCCTGTATCTCAGCACAGGAATAAGGTAGGGAAGAATTCTAAGGATCATTTTGACTGCCCTCCAGAAGTTAGATCAGATGGCAAATTGGATTTGGTGCTAGGTCTTTCCCTTTAGGTTTTACCCCAACAATGTTTTCATTAGTTTCGCTCACTCTCGAAATCAAGCATTTTACAGCAGGTTGGAGCAGCCTGTATCTCAGCACAGGAATAAGGTAGGGAAGAATTCAAATACTCATTTTGACTGCCTCCAGAAGTTAGATCAGATGGCAAATTGGATTTGGTGCTAGGTCTTTCCCTTTAGGTTTTACCCCAACAATGTTTTCATTAGTTTCGCTCACTCTCGAAATCAAGCATTTTACAGCAGGTTGGAGCAGCCTGTAATCTCAGCACAGGAATAAGGTAGGGAAGAATTCAAATACTCATTTTGACTGCCTCCAGAAGTTAGATCAGATGGCAAATTGGATTTGGTGCTAGGTCTTTCCCTTTAGGTTTTACCCCAACAATGTTTTCATTAGTTTCGCTCACTCTCGAAATCAAGCATTTTACAGCAGGTTGGAGCAGCCTGTATCTCAGCACAGGAATAAGGTAGGGAAGAATTCAAATACTCATTTTGACTGCCTCCAGAAGTTAGATCAGATGGCAAATTGGATTTGGTGCTAGGTCTTTCCCTTTAGGTTTTACCCCAACAATGTTTTCATTAGTTTCGCTCACTCTCGAAATCAAGCATTTTACAGCAGGTTGGAGCAGCCTGTATCTCAGCACAGGAATAAGGTAGGGAAGAATTCAAATACTCATTTTGACTGCCTCCAGAAGTTAGATCAGATGGCAAATTGGGGATTTGGTGCTAGGTCTTTCCCTTTAGGTGTTTACCCCAACACTGTTTTCATTAGTTTTCGCTCAC